>NC_137032.1:23021561-23062148 GCF_032717465.1 Coenobita brevimanus | reverse complement strand
TAGCATGCTGATGTGACATAGTTGCCTTCTTTCTACGATCTGGTGTGGCGATGACATAGTTGACATCACTGAGTTTCTTCTCCACGAAATAAGGGGCCACTAAACTTGGCTTGAAGAGGTTGCCCATGAACTGGTAGCAGAATCAAAACCTGATCTCCTGGCTGAAAGTGGCGTAACCTGGACTTCTTATCATACCAAGTCTTCATCTTCTCCTGAGCAGCTCCTAAATTCTCTCTCGCCAGCTGTAAAGCAGTGGACAGCCGTTCTTTGAACTTCATCACATACCCAGCAGGTTGACGTCATCTTCCTCCGACAGCCAGCATTCCTTGAGTAGCTTAAGGGGTCCTCTTACTTCATGGCCAAACAGTAGTTCAAAAGGTGAGAAGCCCAGATTCATTTGGAGATTCTCTTGCGGCAAACACAACGAATGGAAGACCTTTATCCCAGTCTTTCTGATGTTCCAAACAGTATTTGCTGAGCATCGATTTGAGTGTTTGATGATATCTCTCCAACGCTCCTTGGGTCTGGGGATGGTAAGCTGAAGACGTGATCTGGGTGATGCCCAACTCTTTCAGAGACTGCTTGAAAACGTTTGACATGAAATTACTTCCCCGGTCTGACTGTACCTCCTTGGGCAGACCAAACTTTGTGAAGAACCCTAGCATTTCCTTAACCACGTTCTTTGCTGAGATATTTCTAAGTGGAATGGCTTCAGGATAACGAGTAGCCATATCAATCATGGTCAACACATAAGAAAATCCTGAAGAAGTCTTAGGAAGAGGGCCCACAATATCCACCAACACACGGGTGAAAGGCGCCTCAAAAGGAGGAATGGGAACTAGAGGTGCAACCTTTTCGGTCTGATTACACTTCCCCACAACTTGACAGGTGTGACAAGACTTACAATACCAGGAAACATCCCTGAAGATACCTGGCCAGTAGAAGTGTTTCAAAATGCGTGCCACAGTCTTCCTCACTCCAAGGTGTCCTGCCAAACTGGAATCATGAGCCACTCTAATGATATCCTGCCTACAAACACGAGGGATGACAACTTGATGTACAACCTCCCATTCACAGTCGGCTGATGCTGTTGGGGGTCTCCACTTCCTCATAAGTACTCCTGACTTTACATAATAACAAGTAGAAGCACCGGCTGACTCTTCCTCACTGTAAGCAGAGTTAGCTAGACCTTTCAACTCAGGGTCAGCAACCTGCAACTCAACCAACTCTTGACGAGACAAATTATCAACACTACGGGTACTGCCTCATCTGGTGAGTGGTCCAAATTAGCAAGAAAAGTGTCAGCTAGGATAACATCATCATCATCATTATCCTCTAAATCACCAGTAACTTTAGACTTAGCCCTAGTGACAGCACATGCAGGGAACACATCAGGGACATCACAATCCTGGGACACAGCCACTGGCTCACTAGACAACTGAGGAGCTGGACACACTTGACTTCCACCAATATCATTTCCAAGTAAGAAAGTTACACCTGACATTGGGAGTGTCTCAACCAACCCAACCATAACAGAACCATTAACAAAACCAGACTCTAAATTCACTCTGCACAGAGGGACAGAGAAGTAATTATTCCCTACACCTTGTAAGATTACAGTTTCATCAGAGGAATTAACATTAGAGCCTAGAACACTGGTCAGCATAAGGGATTGGCAAGCACCTGTATCACGATATATTTTAACTGATTTCCTGTCATTACTGTCCAGAGGACTGACAAAACCATCAGACAGGAAATTAGCACATGAACTCTTGAGAGTGTCACCCACGTTACTGCTCAAAAGAGGAGCTCCATCATGAGAATTTAAGTTACCCCTCAAAGCAGGTTCAGTTAACTCAGTTAAAGAATTCTGGGAACTCTCAAGAGTGGACACTAGACCAATTGACTGAATATTTAAAGACTCCTTTGTTCACATCACGCTGTCTCCTGAAACATCTCTCCGTAGTATGACCAAGCTTACTACAATAAGTACATTTACTTTTCTGAAATCTAGAGGTGAAGCTGGTATTTACTTCCTGAGAAACATCATCTTTATTCTCTTTCCTGTTACCTGTACTCTGAGTAGAGGCAACGTACTTACTCTCAGCTTTCCTTTTTCTTTAGAATATCTCTTGTGAGTGAGAACATATTCATCAGCTAAAACTGCAGCATCAGACAAATTATCTATTCTTTCTCATCAAGATATAGGCTTACATCTTTACTAATACACCTTTTGAAATCCTCCAGCAAAATCATCTGCTTAAATTTACCAAAATCAGAATCCACATTCTTAGAATTTAACCACTGCTCTAACAGATCTTCTTTGATTTTTGCATACTCAACATGGGATTGCTTATCTTGCTTGTAAGTTGTCCTAAATTTTACTCTATAGGCTTCAGGAACAAGCTCATAGGCCTTAAGAATCAAGCTCTTAACTACATCATAATTATCAGACTGATCCTGAGGCAAAGATGCATAAGTTACTTGAGCTTTACCGGTGAGAACAGTTTGAAGGAGTACTGGCCAATACTCCTTAGGCCAATTAAAACCTGTAGCTACCCTCTCAAACAACTGAAAATACTTTGTTAAATCAGATTCATTAAAAGGAGGGACAAGTTTAACATTTTTAGCCACATCAAAATCATCAGAGCTAGATGATCCAGTTCCACCTTGTTTCATGCGATACTCATGGTCTGCCTGAATCCTAGCAAGTTCAACTTGTGCCTGAGCCTGTAGCCTGTGCCTTAGCTTTTGCCTGAAATTCAGCCTCCTTAGCCTTAGCCTCCTGCAGGGCTAGCTGTAACTTAGCTAATTCAATCTGCGTTTGCTCATTTGGAGGAGTTACATTAAACAAGCTTTCATTAATCATGTCAACAATTTGATCTTTAGAATGATGAGAGCGAACAGCAATTCCCAATTGTTGAGCAACAAGCTTAAGTTCATTCTTTGTTCTGTTTTCTATATCACACACTGTTTGCACATTTGACAAAAAATCTTTGGCTTCATCAAGTGTAGAATAGTAGACATCATGAATATATCACAGTCACAAAATATCAAGCAATATCCTTATGATAATATCCTGAATATCCTGATAGAGGTCGCCAAATTTATGTTACGGAACAGAGAAAGATAATGTACACTTTAAGTGAGAATACTAAAAGAGTCACTACTGTCCCGTAAAGTTCCAGGTTCAAAACAAAAGAGTTAGGTAAAATTACAAGTTAAAGTTTAATGCTCAAACTAACAACAAAACATTCAGGACTCATAAGGATAATGTAATGGCAAAAACAGGTTAAATATATGGTTAACTGCAATAGCCTCTACTAACACGAAATTAGCAAGAGTAAATTTATCTAAGTCAGCCCTGATAAAATGAGAAAACCAGATAATGCTCAGTTAAAGTAAGATATAATATTATCACAGATACAAAACACGACTCACACTGGCTGACATTAAAAACTTTACATGAATCACAAAAACCCTACCAGGCCTGCGAATTAACGCCTCAGGCTATACAGTACAAGAAAAATGGTAATAACACTTATACTCAATTTATACAGCAGCTAGATGGTTGGAAACTTCCTGAGCACTAACAAAGATAATAATATACTATTCAGGGGAGGACAGAGATGTGAACAAAATGTGGAATAGATCTAAGTGGCAACTAATGCAGAGACAGGTCACTATATAGGGGCCAGCAGAGCTTGATTCAACTTTGCAAGAAGGACGCGTAAAATGAGGGCACAGAGGACGAAGAGTTGACACTCTTGCTCTGAACAACAGAAAGAACGACTTACTCTACTATAAGGGGGAGAAGGGGGGAGTGAGGTAGAACATGCAAGCCTGGTCACTATGGACGCCATGAGGCGAATCGTTATCAAACATGCAGCATACTGTATGTTAGAATTATACAAAAGATGATGAAATCATAGGCTATAAAATTATATATATATATATATATATATATATATATATATATATATATATATATATATATATAAATATGATGTAAAATATATAGGCTATGTAAAATATATATATATATATATATATATATATATATATATATATATATATATATATATATATATATATATATATATATATATATATATATATATATATATATATATATATATATATATATATATATATATATATATATATATATATATATATATCTATATATATATATATATATATATATATATATATATATATATATATATATATATATATATATATATATATATATATATATATATATATATATATATATATATATATATATATATATATATATATATATATATATATATATATATATATATACAGTATTGTTGAGTGAAGATGAATGGGAGTTGCAAGGTTTGGTGAATGAATTTGGGACAGTGTGTAGGAGGAGGAAGCTGAAAGTTAATGTAAACAAAAGTAAAGTTATGGTGTTTGAGTGGAATGAAGTCACAGAGTGTGCAGAGTTTGGATGGTAAGGATATGGAGAATGTGAGTGCATTCAAGTACTTGGGTAGTGTGATGAGTAAGGATGGAACTTTGGTGGATGAAGTATAAGAAAGGGTACAGAGGGAAGGAAGGTTGTTCGTACACTGAAAGCAGTGATGAGAAGTAGGGAGGTGAGTATGGAAGTTAAGAAGTCACTCAATGATGGTATTGTGATCCCTACCCTGACGTATGGAAGCGAGGCGTGGACCTTGCAAGAGGGGAACAAGTCAAGAGTGAGAGCAGTGGAAATGAGTTACTTGAGAGGAGCATGGAGTGATGGAGGGACAGGTTGACGAATGAAGAAGTGAAGGAACGTTGTGGGGTAGATGTGGATGTGGTTGAGAAGATTAGGAGAAATACACTGAGGTGGTTTGGACATGTGGAGAGAATGGAGAATGAAAGATTGACTAAGAGGTGTATGTAGGTTTGGGGGAGGAGGGAGAGGGAGGGGTAGTGACCGAGGATGACGTGGAGGGATGGAGCTGAGAGGTATACGAGGTAGGGGGGTGAGTTGGGGGAGGGTAGTCAAATGGTGGGTGACAGAGTGACTTGGAGGCGTTTTGTCATGGCCACCCTTTGCGGATTAGGGCGTCGGGCTATACATAAATATATATATATATATATATATATATATATATATATATATATATATATATATTGTTACATAGCCTATTCTTTCATCATCCTTTGTGTAATTCTAACGTACAGTGTGCTGCCTGTTTGATCACGAGCGTGTTCTGCCTCAGTCCCCCCCTTCTACCGTTATAGTAGAGTAAGTCGTCCTTTCTGTTGTTCAGGGCGGGATTTTCATCTCTTTGTCCCCATGGCTTCATTTGCGCGTCCTTCTTACAAGGTGTTTCAAGCTCTGCTGGCCCCTATATAATGAGCTCAGTCTCTGCATCATTGCCACTTAGATCTGCTCCTCATTTTGTTCACATCTCTGTCCTCCCCTGTACAGTTATTATTATTGTGAATTTCTCAGGATGTCTCCAACCATCTAGCAGCTGTGTGATTTAAGTATAAGTGTTATTGCATTTTGTTCTTGTACTGTATAGCATAAGGTTAATTCTTAGGCCTGGAAAGTTTTTGTAAATTGTGTAGAATTCATTTTGTCAGCCAGTGGTAATAATAGTTTGTATCTGTAATTATTTATCTTGCATTAACTGAGCATTACCCAGTGTTTTTCATTTCATCAGGGCTGACTTAGATAAATTTACTCATTCTAATTTCGTGTTAATAGAGGCTATTGCAGTTAACCATATATTTAACCTGTTTTTGCCATTACATTATCCTTATGAGTCCTGAATGTTTTGTTGTTAGTTTGAGCATTAAACTTTAACTTGTAATTTTACCTAACTCTTTTGTTTTGAACCTGGAACTTTACGGGACAGTAGTGATTTTTTGTAATCTCACTTAAGGTGTACATTATCTTTCTCTGTTCCATAACATAAATTTGGCGACCTCTTATCAGGATATTCAGGATATTATCATAAGGATATTGCTTGATATTTTGTGACTGTTACTTATTAATTATGTCTACTATTACTACACTTGATGAAGCCAAAGATTTTTTGTCAAATGTGCAAACAGTGTGTGATGTAGAAAACAGAACAAAGAATGAACTTAAGCTTGTTGCTCAACAATTGGGAATTGCTGTTCGCTCTCATCATTCTAAAGATCAAATTGTTGACATGATTAATGAAAGCTTGTTTAATGTAACTCCTCCAAATGAGCAAACGCAGATTGAATTAGCTAAGTTACAGCTAGCCCTGCAGGAGGCTAAGGCTAAGGAGGCGGAGGCTCGTGTTAATGAGGCAAATGCTCGTATTCAAGAGGCACAGGTACAGCCTCAGGCACAAATTGAACTTGCCAGGATTCAGGCAGACCATGAGTATCGCATGAAACAAGGTGGAACTGGATCATCTAGCTCTGATGATTTTGATGTGGCTAAAAATGTTAAACTTGTCCCTCCTTTTAATGAATCTGATTTAACAAAGTATTTTCAGTTGTTTGAGAGGGTAGCTACAGGTTTTAATTGGCCTAAAAGTATTGGCCAGTACTCCTTCAAACTGTTCTCACCGGTAAAGCTCAAGTAACTTATGCATCTTTGCCTCAGGATCAATCTGATAATTATGATGTAGTTAAGAGCTTGATTCTTAAGGCCCTATGAGCTTGTTCCTGAAGCCTATAGAGTAAAATTTAGGACAACTTACAAGCAAGATAAGCAATCCCATGTTGAGTATGCAAAAATCAAAGAAGATCTGTTAGAGCAGTGGTTAAATTCTAAGAATGTGGATTCTGATTTTGGTAAATTTAAGCAGATGATTTTGCTGGAGGACTTCAAGAGGTGTATTTATAAAGATGTAAGCCTATATCTTGATGAGAAAAGAATAGATAATTTGTCTGATGCTGCAGTTTTAGCTGATGAATATGTTCTCACTCACAAGAGATATTCTAAAGAAAAAGGGAAAGCTGAGAGTAAGTACGTTGCCTCTACTCAGAGTACAGGTAACAGGAAAGAGAATAAGGATGATGTTTCTCAGGAAGTAAATACCAGCTTCACCTCTAGATTTCAGAAAAGTAAATGTACTTATTGTAGTAAGCTTGGTCATACTACGGAGAGATGTTTCAGGAGACAGCGTGATGTGAACAAAAAGGAGTCTTTAAATATTCAGTCAATTGGTCTAGTGTCCACTCTTGAGAGTTCCCAGAATTCCTTAACTGAGTTAACTGAACCTGCTTTGAGGGGTAACTTAAATTCTCATGATGGAGCTCCTCTTTTGAGCAGTAACGTGGGTGACACTCTCAAGAGTTCATGTGCTAATTTCCTGTCTGATGGTTTTGTCAGTCCTCTGGACAGTAATGACAGGAAATCAGTTCAAATATATCGTGATACAGGTGCTTGCCAATCCCTTATGCTGACCAGTGTTCTAGGCTCTAATGTTAATTCCTCTGATGAAACTGTAATCCTACAAGGTGTAGGGAATAATTACTTCTCTGTCCCTCTGTGCAGAGTGAATTTAGAGTCTGGTTTTGTTAATGGTTCCGTTATGGTTGGGTTGGTTGAGACACTTCCAATGTCAGGTGTAAGTTTCTTACTTAGAAATGATATTGGTGGAAGTCAAGTGTGTCCAGCTCCTCAGTTGTCTAGTGAGCCAGTGGCTGCGGCCCAGGATTGTGATGTCCCTGATGTGCTCCCTGCATGTGCTGTCACTAGGGCTAAGTCTAAAGTTACTGGTGATTTAGAGGATAATGATGATGATGATGTTATCCTAGCTGACACTTTTCTTGCTAATTTGGATCACTCACCAGATGAGGCAGTACCCCGTAGTGTTGATAATTTGTCTTGTCAAGAGTTGGTTGAGTTGCAGGTTGCTGACCCTGAGTTGAAAGGTCTAGCTAACTCTGCTTACAGTGAAGAAGAGTCAGCCGGTGCTTCTACTTGTTATTATGTAAAGTCAGGAGTACTTATGAGGAAGTGGAGACCCCCAACAGCATCAGCCGACTGTGAATGGGAGGTTGTACATCAAGTTGTCATCCCTCGTGTTTGTAGGCAGGATATCATTCGAGTGGCTCATGATTCCAGTTTGGCAGGACACCTTGGAGTGAGGAAGACTGTGGCACGCATTTTGAAACACTTCTACTGGCCAGGTATCTTCAGGGATGTTTCCTGGTATTGTAAGTCGTCACACCTGTCAAGTTGTGGGGAAGTGTAATCAGACCGAAAAGGTTGCACCTCTAGTTCCCATTCCTCCTTTTGAGGCGCCTTTCACCCGTGTGTTGGTGGATATTGTGGGCCCTCTTCCTAAGACTTCTTCAGGATTTTCTTATGTGTTGACCCTGATTGATATGGCTACTCGTTATCCTGAAGCCATTCCACTTAGAAACATCTCAGCAAAGAACGTGGTTAAGGAAATGCTAGGGTTCTTCACAAAGTTTGGTCTGCCCAAGGAGGTACAGTCAGACCGGGGAAGTAATTTCATGTCAAACGTTTTCAAGCAGTCTCTGAAAGAGTTGGGCATCACCCAGATCACGTCTTCAGCTTACCATCCCCAGACCCAAGGAGCGTTGGAGAGATATCATCAAACACTCAAATCGATGCTCAAGAAATACTGTTTGGAACATCAGAAAGACTGGGATAAAGGTCTTCCATTCGTTGTGTTTGCTGCAAGAGAATCTCCAAATGAATCACTGGGCTTCTCACCTTTTGAACTACTGTTTGGCCATGAAGTAAGACCCCTTAAGTTACTCAAGGAATGCTGGCTGTCGGAGGAAGATGACGTCAACCTGCTGGAGTATGTGATGAAGTTCAAAGAACGGCTGTCCACTGCTTTACAGCTGGCGAGAGAGAATTTAGGAGCTGCTCAGGAGAAGATGAAGACTTGGTATGATAAGAAGTCCAGGTTACGCCACTTTCAGCCAGGAGATCAGGTTTTGATTCTGCTACCAGTTCATGGGCAACCTCTTCAAGCCAAGTTTAGTGGCCCTTATTTCGTGGAGAAGAAACTCAGTGATGTCAACTATGTCATCGCCACACCAGATCGTAGAAAGAGCAAGCAACTATGTCACATCAACATGCTAAAGTTATATCACAGGCGGGACGAAAATAATCCAGTCTGCACTGTAGCTGTTCCACCCGTGTCTACAAGTGAAGTTCTCCCATGCAGCATGAGCCTGAGTGATAGTTTGGGGAAGAATCCTGATATCATGAATGATCTCCAGACTAAGCTTTCTCATCTACCTCCCAAGGAAAGGCAGGAGTTTTCGGCATTACTGCAGGAGTACCCACAAGTGTTCCGTGCTACTCCAGGAAGAACCACTGTGTTGATGCATGATGTCGATGTTGGAGACGCAAAGCCAATTAAATTGCCTCCTTACCGTGTGAACCCAGTGAAAGTTCCTCTCATCCAGAAGGAGCTTGGCTACCTGTTGGACCACAAGATGATTGAGCCCTGTCAGAGCGAGTGGAGTTCTCTTGTCACTCTAGTCCCTAAGCCAGGTGGGTCACAGAGGCTTTGCATCGACTACAGACGTGTTAATCAGATAACCAAAACAGACACTTACCCTCTCCCTTGCGTGGAAGATTGCATAGACAAGATCGGAAAGGCTAGGTACATAAGTAAGTTTGATTTGTTAAAGGGATACTGGCAAGTACCAATGACTGAACGTGCTAGGGAGATCTCATGTTTTGTAACACTAAGAAAGACTTTTGCATGTTCTGTAATGCCATATACAGATTGTTTTAGAGTAATAAGAAATTTCCTTTGTAAATTTCTTTTTTCTTTGTGAGGAGGTGTTACATAGCCTATGATTTCATCATCCTTTGTGTAATTCTAACGTACAGTGTGCTGCCTGTTTGATCACGAGCGTGTTCTGCCTCAGTCCCCCCCTTCTACCTTTATAGTAGAGTAAGTCGTCCTTTCTGTTGTTCAGTGCGGGATTTTCATCTCTTTGTCCCCATGGCTTCATTTGCGCGTCCTTCTTACAAGTTGTATCAAGCTCTGCTGGCCCCTATATAATGAGCTCAGTCTCTGCATCATTGCCACTTAGATCTGCTCCTCATTTTGTTCACATCTCTGTCCTCCCCTGTACAGTTATTATTATTGTGAATTTCTCAGGAAGTCTCCAACCATCTAGCAGCTGTGTGATTTGAGTATAAGTGTTATTGCATTTTGTTCTTGTACTTTATAGCATAAGGTTAATTCTTAGGCGTGGAAAGTTTTTGTAAATTGTGTAGAATTCATTTTGTCAGCCAGTGGTAATAATAGTTTGTATCTGTAATTATTTATCTTGCATTAACTGAGCATTACCCAGTGTTTTTCATTTCATCAGGGCTGACTTAGATAAATTTACTCATGCTAATTTCGTGTTAATAGAGGCTATTGCAGTTAACCATATATTTAACTTGTTTTTGCCATTACATTATCCTCATGAGTCCTGAATGTTTTGTTGTTAGTTTGAGCATTAAACTTTAACTTGTAATTTTACCTAACTCTTTTGTTTTGAACCTGGAACTTTACGGGACAGTAGTGATTTTTAGTAGTCTCACTTAAGGTGTACATTATCTTTCTCTGTTCCGTAACAATATATATATATATATATATATATATATATATATATATATATATATATATATATATATATATATATATATATCGCACAGTAGTGCTCAGTACATACGAATGGCCCAGGTTCAATGGGGGTGTGACGTCATGTAACCACGACAACCATGTGCTGGTTCTAAACAGACATAGCAGACGATATCTACAGGCCAGAGTTAAAACACATTAAAAAAAAGGTTCACTGTTTTGTTAGTTACTTGAGATTATAACAACCAGTCAGGAACACTGAAATGAGATTCTTTCATTTCCTAGGGGATGAAAATGAAACGATAGGTGGGAAAAGGCACGAAGCAGAGCTGACAAAAATAATCATCTACGGCATCGTCACCAGTAAGTACATTTACGAGTAATAATAACTGTTACAGTAGCTGGCACGTTTTCCTAAATATACTGGCACAGTGTATTTGTTTATATCTGAGAATTTGGGGTGTGAATGGACTAGCAAACCCAGATATTACGACCAGATCACAGTGTTCGGGAATCCTTCCTCATATAAGCTAAATATTGGTATATATAGTATGTGTATGCGTAAAACACCCATACAAATTGCAGTAGGAGTACTTCTTTGATTTTCCATGGAATGGTTATTGCTTCCACGGCCGGGAGCCATCTGGTTGTGCCTTGCGCATAACGGAGGTTATTCTCTCGGGCATGGAAGCATACTTTCCTTTCTCATATCCTTTGACTAATGCAAGAAAGGCTTGGTTTAATCATGCTTGTTCTAATGCTGTCCGCAACAAGGAGCGGGCCTACAAAAGGTACCAGAGCCAATCCACCCCTGAATTACATCTTGTTTATGTTTCTGTCCCGAATCATGCTAAGTCTATTCTTCGCTCTGCTAAAAATAATTTCATTCCTACTAAATGCTCTCAACTCTCCAACTCGAATTCTTCCCGCTCCTTCTGGCACTTGCCAAAAACCTTTCTAACAACTTTACATCATCATCCTTCCCTCCTCTTTTCTGTTTTGATGGCTCTGTAGCTATTCTGCTGATAAAGCAGATCTCTTCACTCAGACTTTCTCCTCCAATTCCACCATAGACGATTCCGGTGCTGTTCCTCCATCACTTTCCCCATCTGATTTCCTCAAGGCTGACATTAAAATTTCTTTAGCTGATGTATTTTCTGCCATCACTGACCTCAGTACTAACAAGGCATATGGGCCTGATGGAGTCCCTCCTGTTGTCCTCAAGAACTGTGCTTCAGTGCTTAAACCCTGCCTAGGTAAACTCTTTTGCCTTTGTCTGTCAACTTGTACCTTTCCTTCTTGCTGGAAGTTTCTCATTCAGCCAGTCCCAAAGAAGGGTGACTATTCCCAACCCTCTAACTATCGTCCAATTGCTTTAACATCCTGTGTCTCAAAAGTTTTCGAGTCAGTTCCTAATAGAAACAATTTAAAGCATCTTTCCTATCACAAAGTTTTTTCTGATCGACAGTATGGGTTCTGTCAGGGACGCTCAACTAGCGATCTTCTCACCTACCTTTCAGACTCCTGGTCATCCTCCTTTCGGGACTTTGGCGAAAGCTTTGCCATTACACTTGACATCAAAAAGGCTTTCGATCGAGTCTGGCATAAATCTTTAATTTCCAGCCTGCCCTCTTACGGTTTCTATCCTTCTATCTGTGCCCTCATCTTTAACTTCCTTTCTGGTCGTTCTATAGCCGCTGTTGTAGACGGCCATCGTTCTTTTCCTAGATCTATCAACAGTGCTGTTCCTCAGGTCTCTGTCCTATCACGAACTCTCTTTCTTTGATTCATCAATGACCTTCTAAGCTGTACGTCTAACCCTATCCACTCGAACGCTGGTGGTTCCATCCTTTACCTTTCCATTCGGTTCCCGCAACGTCCATCTCAGCAGTTACTTCAACAAACAAAAGATGAGGCTCTGGCACACCTACTGTCTGACTTGGCTCGTATCTCTGACTGGGAAAAAAATAATCTTGTTGTTTTTAATGCATCAAAAACCCAGTTTTTACACTTGTCAACCCGACACAGTCTTCCACCCCTGCACAGATGTTGACTTTATGCACAGGTTTTATTCGCCTCTGTTTGGAGTACAACTCTGATGTGTGAGGAGGCTCCCCACATACTGCACATCTAAATAGGGTGAAGTCAAAGGCTTTTCGTCTCATCAACTCTCCTCCTCTTACTGGCTTCCTTCAACCTGTCTGTTCGCCACACTGTTGCATCTTTATCTTTTTTCTATCGCTACTTCAATGGTCAACTCTCATCTGAACTGTCTGCTTGCATCCCTCCACCTCTATGACGAGTGCCTGTCACCCTATCTATCTATCTATATACCTAGGCTGCTTCCCCCAAGGAAAGGGGGGAAAACTCATCCCTTTTCTGTCCAGCTCTCTAATGCAAGAGTTAACCGTTACTACCAGTCCTTCATTTATGCAACAGGTCAACTCTGGAACTGTCTCCCTCTGTCTGTATTTCCTACTTCCTATGATCTCAAGTTTTTCAAAAGAAGTTTGTCAAGGCATCTCAAAATAAACGGGTCTTGAATCGGGCTCTCTTTTGTATTGTTTTTTTTCTTGGAAGGAGCGGTTTGCAGGCTCTGGCCTTTGGCTCCTCCTTTCTTGCAAAAAAAAAAAAAAAAAAGGCGTAAGTGCGTCAGACATAGTTTACGCTACGCGAACCATGGGTGCACTGGACCAACTGACGCCAGAAGTCTTATTAAGTTTCGTATGTTACAGGGATGGTGTGTACACAATGAAATGAAAGTAGAGATTGTAATAAATGAATAATTATTATGCAAAAAATAATTTGTCTGGATAATTAAAAACAAACACACACACACACACACACACACACACACAGTATATATATATATATATATATATATATATATATATATATATATATATATATATATCCATCATCCAATCCTATACAGTGCCATGAGGAGCATAGGAGCCCGGGCCTAGCAGTTGGTCCCAACATTTAAGGTGACAGTGATATCTATCTATCAATCTATCTATCTATCTATCTATATCTATATATATATCCATCTATCTATCTATCTATCTATCTATTTATTTATCTATTATCTATCTATCTATATCTATCTATCTATCTATATATATATATATATATATATATATATATATATATATATATATATATATATATATATATATTTTTAAATAACAGAACAGAGGCAGGAAAAACATGAACAAAAAAAAAAAAAAACATGCACCAGATTACTGGTGTCCTCTGTTCATAAAATATCTAACAGTTAGACTTGAACAGTTGTAGGTTGAAGTTTGGAGGGAAACAACTCTGGGGAAGCGAGTTCCAGAGAAATGCAGTTCGGGGAATGAAAGAATTCTGATAGGCAGAAGTTCTGCAGAATGGCTGAGTGACATTCCAGTCATGAGCACTACCAGATGCCCATGGAGCACGAGGGAAGGCATGGAGAGGTGGCACAAGGGATGCAACTTCGTCTGAGCATTTGCTATAAAACTATCTGTAACATATTGCAAGGGAGGCAACAGTCCTTCTTACTTGTATGGGAGGCAGTTTATTATTTATAGCAGGGTTATTAATAATTCTAACAGCTTTGTCCTGAGTTTTGTCAAGATGTTTTAATGCAACCTCTCCACTTCCATTCCACAAGGGTGAGCAAGATTCTGGCTGAGAGCGCACATGACTCTTATAAATTATAGCTAACTGCTTGTCAGTGAAGAAGTTACGGATTCTGTACAATAATCCAAGTTTCTTTGAGGCGGTTTTAGCAAGTGATCTGACATGAGAAGTCCAGCTGAGGGCATTGTTAAGCGAGACGCCGAGAATTTCAATACTTTTGGAAATGGGAATATTTGTAGCACTGAAGGTAATATACGATTCTGGCAATACCTATCTATTAGTAAATTGTATATATTTAGTTTTACTAGCATTAAATGAGACAAGGTTATTTTGTCCCCATTCACTGATCGTGGACGAGTCTTAGTTTAAAGAGAAGGCTGTACTGAGTTGAGAGTTAGAGATATCAGACTTTGTAAATGGATGTCTGAGTGTGAATGAACCATGAAGTGTTGAGTCATCTGCATATGAATGGATGGGATTGTGGGTGACAGATAAGAGATCATTAATATGAATGAGGAACAGGGTTGGTGCCAGAACTGATCCCTGCGGCACGCCGGCGTTAACTGAGTGGAAACTGGAATATACATCATCTACTTTTACTCTTAGTTTTCTGTTGCTGTGATATGAGGAAATCAAAGGAACAAAAGAGTTTAGTCCATAGCAAGGGAGTTTGGACAACAGGGAATGGTGCCACACTCTATCGAAAGCTTTAGAAATATCCAGGGCTACAGCGTGAGTTTCACCATGTATGTCAACTGGTTGATGGATGGTATGAGTCAGGAGATTGAGTATGTCAATGGTGGATCTTTCTTGGCGAAAACCATACTGTCTATCACTAATTAAGTTGTTGGAATAAAGATGTTTAACTATGTGCTTATTAATTACAGTTTTAAAAATCTTACCAAGAGAAGATGTGACAGCTATTGGTCTATAATCAGAGGGGTCAGAGGAACTTCCTTTCTTCGGAACTGGGTGGATATTGGCTTTTTTCCATGAATTAGGGAATGAAGAAGTACGGATGCATATTCTGATTAATTTAGCAAGAACAGAGGCAAGTTCTGGGGAACACTTTTTCAAAACAATTGGCGGAATTCCATCTGGGCCTGGAGCTTTGTTGGTAGGTAAATTGTCTAGGATGGATTTCACGTACCTTGTCTGTATTTTAAGTGGAACAATTTCGGGAGACTCAAGTTCTAGTACTGGGATGTTCTGGCTGGCTTCCTCTAAGGTAGAATTTCTGGCAAATGTACTGGCAAAGATATCTGCTTTCCCCGGCGGGTCATTTGTAATGTTGCCATCTGGAGATTTTAGTGGGGGAATGGATGATGACTTGATAAAGTTATTATTGAAAGAATTGAGAGTTGACCAGAATATTCTATTGTCATTAGGGTTGTTAATTAGTTTTGATGCTTTGTTTTGAAGAAAGTTTGATTTAGCAAGATTTAATACAGCTTTTGCATGATTTCTAGCAATTTTAAACTGAAAGTGATTCAGATGGTTTTTATTTTAAGTAATAGTTATATGCTGATGACTTTTGGGCTGTTGCTCTGGCACAGTTGCTATCAAACCATTTTGGAGAGTTCGATCTTTTAGTGAATTGTTGACTTGGTATGAATAAATCCATACCAGCTAGTATGAAGTCACAAATGTGGGACTGGGTAGAATTGACATCATTAGAGAAGAAGGACTGCCATGGAATGTCAGCAAGATAATTTCTAAATTCATCCCAGTTTGCCCTATCAAAGTGCCATCGGGTCACCCTGACAGGTTCAGAATGGGGAGGTTTCAGGGGGCTAACTAATGAGGCTTTGATGAGTTTGTGGTCATAGGACCCAAGTGGAGACAATACCTCTATCCTGGATTATTTGTCAAGAACAGATCCAAAATATGGGCATTATGGTCAGGATTATCTGGTATTCTGGTTGGTTGCTTTACCAGTTGTGTGAGATTAAACGATTCTGCAAACAGCTCGCACTCTAGATCAACATCGTCAGTCCTGGCAGAATGGAATAACCATTCAACATTATGTATGTTAAAATCACCCAAAATGGTAATTTCTGTGCTAAGGGCAAGATTAAGGTTACTCAACTGTGGAAATGGAATCAAATACACTGGGTTCAGAAGAAGCACTGGGGGAGCGGTAGATGACACAGATATATTTGGTAGGTTTCTGACAGTTTAGTTTATACAATGAGTAATCAAAACTGCGTGAAGTGAAGTTTAAAATGGTGTCAACTGCATATTGGGATTTGATATAACAACAGGTGCCACCCTTGTTACGGAAGTTTGTGAGGAGATGGTAACCGGGAAAACTATCTGTCTATCTATTGCCAGATGCCTCAATCCCGTTTGGGGTAGCCACAAACAAATCGCCTCCAAGTCGCCCTGTCCCCCGCCATTTCACTGCCCTGCTCCCAACTCACACCCCCCTCTCTCATATACCTCTCCACCCCATCCCTCCATCTCATCCACGGCCTCCCCCTCCCTCTTCCCCCCTCCACCTCACTCACATACACTCTCTTCGTCAGTCTTTCACCCTCCATCCTCTCCACATGGCCAAACCACCTCAGTGTGTTCCTCATAACGCTTCCTATCACATCCACATCCACACCACAACGCTCCTTTATATCCTCATTCGTCAGCCTGTCTCTCCACGTGACTCCACAGGCTCCTCTCAAATAACTCATTTCCACTGCTCTCACTCTTGACTTGTGTCCTTCCAACAATGTCCAAGCTTCACTTCCGTACGTTAGAGTTGGTATCACAATACTGTCATGTAGTAACTTTTTCACTTCCATGCTCACTTCCCTGTTTCTTATCACTGCTTTGAAAGAACCAGCAACCTTTCTTCCCTGCTGTACCCTTTCAAGCACTTCACCCTCCAAACCTCCATCCTTACTCATCACACTACCCAGGTACTTAAACGTACTCACATTTTCCAATTCCTCACCATCCAACCTCGCTGTACATTCACTAACTTCACCTCTCTCAAAGACCATCATTTTACTCTTCCCTACATTCACCTTTAGGTTCCGTTTCTTATACACTCTCTCAAACTCATCCACCAAGCCTTGCAGCTCCCCTTCGTCTTCACTCAACAACACAGTATCATCTGCAAACAACAGTACAGGGAGTTTCCAAACACTATCATCTCTCACCAAGGCCACTCCAACATCCACTATCCTACCTTGTACCTCTTTTATTACCCCATCCATGTACAGATTGAACAACCATGGAGACATGACACATCCCTGTTTCAAACCAACTTTCAGAGAGAAAAATTCACCTAGTTCACCATCCACACGCACTGCAGCCTTCGCACCATCGTACATACTCTTCACAGCATTCAACAACTTCCCATCTACTCCATATATTCTTAACACCGGGAAAACCATATAGGGATATATCAGCAGTCGGTGAGATTTGCGATTCTGTTAGGAATACGGTAAGAGGGGATATGGACTGTAGGAAAAAGTGGACTAAATTTGAGTTGGTACTAAGCCCACGGATGTTGGTGAAAAATAAAGCGGCATTTTCACTTCTCCGCTGACAAGCATAGCCGGAAATCGCACTAGTCGCTGCTGGCACAGTTGCTTAATGGCGACCGGGAGGATCCTGTGCCGCCAGCCCTACCCTGCCGGTGGTGGCAATCCGAGGTACCACCTCTTTTGAAAGTAATATTGCAATGTTCAGCAAAGGGGGATGGTCAGGAAGAAGTCCTGAGGGCTGGTGAAATGGGAGCTCCAGCTCTCCCTATCACCAGCTTGCCATCCACCTCGGGAATACTGCCCTGTTTGACTTGTGCTACAGTCTACTCCTCTATAATATATATATATATATATATATATATATATATATATATATATATATATATATATATATATATATATATATATATATATTGTTACGGAACAGAGAAAGATAACGTACACTTTAAGTGAGAATACGAAGAGTCACTACTGTCCCGTAAAGTTCCAGGTTCAAAACAAAAGAGTTAGGTAAAATTACAAGTTAAAGTTTAATGCACAAACTAACAACAAAACATTCAGAACTCATAAGGATAATGTAATGGCAAAAACAGGTTAAATATATGGTTAACTGCAATAGCCTTAACACGAAATTAGCAAGAGTAAATTTATCTAAGTCAGCCCTGATAAAATGAGATACCAGATAATACTCAGTGAATGCCAGATAAATAATTACAGATACAAACTATTATCAAAAATGACTGACATAAAGAACCCCACACGAATTACAAAAACTTCACTAGGCCTACAAATTAAACTTATGCTATACAGTACAAGAAAAAATGCAACAACAGTTATACTCAAATTACACACAGCTGCTAGATGGTTGGAGATTTCTTGAGCACTCACAATAATAATATCTGTACAGGGGAGGACAGAGATGTGAACAAAATGAGGAGCAGATCTAAGTGGCAATGATGCAGAGACTGAGCTCATTATATAGGGGCCAGGAGAGCTTGATACAACTTGTAATAAGGACGCGCAAATGAAGCCATGGGGACAAAGAGAAGACAATCCCGCACTGAATAACAGAAATGTCGACTTACTCTACTATAACGGTAGAAGGGGGGAAATGAGGCAGAACACGCTCGTGATCAAACATGCAGCATACTGAGCGTTAAAATTACACAAAGGATGATGAAATCATAGGCTATGTAACACCTCCCCACAAAGAAAAAAGAAATTTACAAAGGAAATTTCTTATTACTCTAAAACAATCTGTCTAAAGTCTAGATAAGCAATCTGCAATAACATTTTCTTTCCCCTTGACATGTTGTATGTCTAAGGAAAACTCCTGAAGAAGTAGACTCCATCTTGTCAATCTCTGATTTTTATCTTTAAACTTACTAAGGAATTTCAGTGGGTTATGATCGGTATAAATGACTATGGGGTCAAAACCAGAACACAAATAAAATGAAAAATGCTGTAAACCCAAAATCAAGGCCAAAAGCTCTTTCTCAATAGTTGAGTAGTTCTTTTGAGGTGGAGTGAACTTCTTACTGTAATAAGATACAGGATGTTCAATACCCTGATCATCCTCTTGCAGCAAAACAGCCCCAGCTCCTGTATCACTTGCATCAACAGCCATCTTAAAAGGCTTAGCAAAATTTGGAGTAGCGAGCACTGGCTGACTTAATAGAATAGCTTTAAGTTTGTTGAAAGAGGATTCACAGTTATCGGTCCAGACAAATTCAACTCCCTTTTTCAGTAGGTCTGTAAGTGGTGATACAAGAATAGAAAAGTTAAGAACAAATCTCCTGTAATAACCTACCATTCCCAAAAATCTTTGTAGCTCTTTCCTACTTTTAGGTCTGGGAAGATCACTTATAACCTGAACCTTAGCTCCTGGTGGTGCAACATGCCCATCACCAATTACATACCCAAGGTACTGAACTTTAGCTTGACCAAACTCACACTTTGATAAATTAGCCACAAGATTAGCATGAACTAAACGGTCAAGAAATTTACTGACATGGCATAGGTGATCTTTCCAGTTGTCACTGAAGATTAATACATCATCAATATAAACAACACACCCTGCCAAACCCTCTGTTACAACATTCATGAGCTTCTGAAATGTGGCTGGTGCATTCTTCATACCATACGGCATTACAGAACATGCAAAAGCCTTTCCTAGTGTTACAAAACATGAGATCTCCCTAGCACGTTCAATCATAGGTACTTGCCAGTATCCCTTTAACAAATCAAACTTACTTATGTACCTAGCCTTTCCGATCTTGTCTATGCAATCTTCCACACGAGGGAGAGGGTAAGTGTCTGTTTTGGTTATCTGATTAACACGTCTGTAGGCAATGCAAAGCCTCTGTGACCCACCTGGCTTAGGGACTAGAGTGACAGGAGAACTCCACTCGCTCTGACAGGGCTCAATCATCTTGTGGTCCAACAGGTAGCCAAGCTCCTTCTGGATGAGAGGAACTTTCACTGGGTTCACACGGTAAGGAGGCAATTTAATTGGCTTTGCGTCTCCAACATCGACATCATGCATCAACACAGTGGTTCTTCCTGGAGTAGCACGGAACACTTGCGGGTACCCCTGCAGTAATGCCGAAAACTCCTGCCTTTCCTTGGGTGGTAGATGAGAAAGCTTAGTCTGGAGATCATTCATGATATCAGGATTCTTCCCCAAACTATCACTCAGGCTCATACTGCATGGGAGAGCTTCACTTGCAGACTCGGGTGGAACAGCTACAGTGCAGACTGGATTATTTTCGTCCCGCCTGTGATATAACTTTAGCATGTTGATGTGACATAGTTGCTTGCTCTTTCTACGATCTGGTGTGGCGATGACATAGTTGACATCACTGAGTTTCTTCTCCACGAAATAAGGACCACTAAACTTGGCTTGAAGAGGTTGCCCATGAACTGGTAGCAGAATCAAAACCTGATCTCCTGGCTGAAAGTGGCGCAACCTGGACTTCTTGTCATACCAAGTCTTCATCTTCTCCTGAGCAGCTCCTAAATTCTCTCTCGCCAGCTGTAAAGCAGTGGACAGCCGTTCTTTGAAATTCATCACATACTCCAGCAGGTTGACGTCATCTTCCTCCGACAGCCAGCATTCCTTGAGTAGCTTAAGGGGTCCTCTTACTTCATGGCCAAACAGTAGTTCAAAAGGTGAGAAGCCCAGTGATTCATTTGGAGATTCTCTTGCAGCAAACACAACGAATGGAAGACCTTTATCCCAGTCTTTCTGATGTTCCAAACAGTATTTCTTGAGCATCGATTTGAGTGTTTCATGATATCTCTCCAACGCTCCTTGGGTCTGGGGATGGTAAGCTGAAGACGTGATCTGGGTGATGCCCAACTCTTTCAGAGACTGCTTGAAAACGTTTGACATGAAATTACTTCCCCGGTCTGACTGTACCTCCTTAGGCAGACCAAACTTTGTGAAGAACCCCAGCATTTCCTTAACCACGTTCTTTGCTGAGATGTTTCTAAGTGGAATGGCTTCAGGATAACGAGTAGCCATGTAAATCATGGTCAACACATAAGAAAATCCTGAAGAAGTCTTAGGAAGAGGGCCCACAATATCCACCAACACACGGGTGAAAGGCGCCTCAAAAGGAGGAATGGGAACTAGAGGTGCAACCTTTTCGGTCTGATTACACTTCCCCACAACTTGACAGGTGTGACAAGACTTACAATACCAGGAAACATCCCTGAAGATACCTGGCCAGTAGAAGTGTTTCAAAATGCGTGCCACAGTCTTCCTCACTCCAAGGTGTCCTGCCAAACTGGAATCATGAGCCACTCTAATGATATCCTGCCTACAAACACGAGGGATGACAACTTGATGTACAACCTCCCATTCACAGTCGGCTGATGCTGTTGGGGGTCTCCACTTCCTCATAAGTACTCCTGACTTTACATAATAACAAGTAGAAGCACCAGCTGACTCTTCCTCACTGCAAGCAGAGTTAGCTAGACCTTTCAACTCAGGGTCAGCAACCTGCAACTCAACCAACTCTTGACGAGACAAATTATCAACACTACGGGGTACTGCCTCATCTGGTGAGTGGTCCAAATTAGCAAGAAAAGTGTCAGCTAGGATAACATCATCATCATCATTATCCTCTAAATCACCAGTAACTTTAGACTTAGCCCTAGTGACAGCACATGCAGGGAACACATCAGGGACATCACAATCCCAGGACACAGCCACTGGCTCACTAGACAACTGAGGAGCTGGACACACTTGACTTCCACCAATATCATTTCCAAGTAAGAAAGTTACACCTGACATTGGGAGTGTCTCAACCAACCCAACCATAACAGAACCATTAACAAAACCAGACTCTAAATTCACTCTGCACAGAGGAACAGAGAAGTAATTATTCCCTACACCTTGTAAGATTACAGTTTCATCAGAGGAATTAAAATTAGAGCCTAGAACACTGGTCAGCATAAGGGATTGGCAAGCACCTGTGTCACGATATATTTTAACTGATTTCCTGTCATTACTGTCCAGAGGACTGACAAAACCATCAGACAGGAAATTAGCACATGAACTCTTGAGAGTGTCACCCACGTTACTGCTCAAAAGAGGAGCTCCATCATGAGAATTTAAGTTACCCCTCAAAGCAGGTTCAGTTAACTCGTTAAAGAATTCTGGGAACTCTCAAGAGTGGACACTAGACCAATTGACTGAATATTTAAAGACTCCTTTTTGTTCACATCACGCTGTCTCCTGAAACATCTCTCCGTAGTATGACCAAGCTTACTACAATAAGTACATTTACTTTTCTGAAATCTAGAGGTGAAGCTGGTATTTACTTCCTGAGAAACATCATCCTTATTCTCTTTCCTGTTACCTGTACTCTGAGTAGAGGCAACGTACTTACTCTCAGCTTTCCCTTTTTCTCTAGAATATCTCTTGTGAGTGAGAACATATTCATCAGCTAAAACTGCAGCATCAGACAAATTATCTATTCTTCTCTCATCAAGATATAGGCTTACATCTTTACTAATACACCTTTTGAAATCCTCCAGCAAAATCATCTGCTTAAATTTACCAAAATCAGAATCCACATTCTTAGAATTTAACCACTGCTCTAACAAATCTTCTTTGATTTTTGCATACTCAACATGGGATTGCTTATCTTGCTTGTAAGTTGTCCTAAATTTTACTCTATAGGCTTCAGGAACAAGCTCATAGGCCTTAAGAATCAAGCTCTTAACTACATTATAATTATCAGACTGATCCTGAGGCAAAGATGCATAAGTTACTTGAACTTTACCGGTGAGAACAGTTTGAAGGAGTACTGTCCAATACTCCTTAGGCCAATTAAAACCTGTAGCTACCCTCTCAAACAACTGAAAATACTTTGTTAAATCAGATTCATTAAAAGGAGGGACAAGTTTAACATTTTTAGCCACATCAAAATCATCAGAGCAAGATGATCCAGTTCCACCTTGTTTCATGCGATACTCATGGTCTGCCTGAATCCTGGCAAGTTCAATTTGTGCCTGAGCCTGTACCTGTGCCTCTTCAATACGAGCATTTGCCTCCTTAACATCAGCCTCCTTAGCACGTGCTTGAAATTCAGCTTCCTTCACACGAGCCTCCTGCAGGGCTAGCTGTAACTTAGCTAATTCAATCTGCGTTTGCTCATTTGGAGGAGTTACATTAAACAAGCTTTTATTAATCATGCCAACAATTTGATCTTTAGAATGATGAGAGTGAACTGCAATTCCCAATTGTTGAGCAACAAGCTTAAGTTCATTCTTTGTTCTGTTTTCTATATCACACACTGTTTGCACATTTGACAAAAAATCTTTGGCTTCATCAAGTGTAGAAATAGTAGCCATCATGAATATATCACAGTCACAAAATATCAAACAATATCCTTATGATAATATCCTGAATATCCTGATATGAGGTCGCCAAATTTATGTTACGGAACAGAGAAAGATAACGTACACTTTAAGTGAGAATACGAAGAGTCACTACTGTCCCGTAAAGTTCCAGGTTCAAAACAAAAGAGTTAGGTAAAATTACAAGTTAAAGTTTAATGCACAAACTAACAACAAAACATTCAGAACTCATAAGGATAATGTAATGGCAAAAACAGGTTAAATATATGGTTAACTGCAATAGCCTCTATTAACACAGAAATTAGCAAGAGTAAATTTATCTAAGTCAGCCCTGATAAAATGAGATACCAGATAATACTCAGTGAATGCCAGATAAATAATTACAGATACAAACTATTATCAAAAATGACTGACATAAAGAACCCCACACGAATTACAAAAACTTCACTAGGCCTACAAATTAAACTTATGCTATACAGTACAAGAAAAAATGCAACAACAGTTATACTCAAATTACACACAGCTGCTAGATGGTTGGAGATTTCTTGAGCACTCACAATAATAATATCTGTACAGGGGAGGACAGAGATGTGAACAAAATGAGGAGCAGATCTAAGTGGCAATGATGCAGAGACTGAGCTCATTATATAGGGGCCAGGAGAGCTTGATACAACTTGTAATAAGGACGCGCAAATGAAGCCATGGGGACAAAGAGAAGACAATCCCGCACTGAATAACAGAAATGTCGACTTACTCTACTATAACG
This sequence comes from Coenobita brevimanus, assembly GCF_032717465.1. Lineage (NCBI taxonomy): Eukaryota > Metazoa > Arthropoda > Malacostraca > Decapoda > Coenobitidae > Coenobita > Coenobita brevimanus. The sequence goes on along the minus strand of NC_137032.1, from coordinate 23,037,807 downwards.
GTAGAAGGGGGGAACTGAGGCAGAACACGCTCGTGATCAAACATGCAGCATACTGAGCGTTAAAATTACACAAAGGATGATGAAATCATAGGCTATGTAACAATATATATATATATATATATATATATATATATATATATATATATATATACATATATATACAGTATACATATATATCTATATGTATATCTATCTATCTGTCTATCATCTATATATATATATATATATATATATATATATATATATATATATATATATATATATATATATCCATCTCTCTCTCTCTCTCTCTCTCTCTCTATATATATATATATATCCATCTCTCTCTCTCTCTCTCTCTCTCTCTCTCTCTCTCTCTCTATATATATATATATATATATATATATATATATATATAATACAATAAAATTATCACGGATGAAAGCATACGAGTTGAAGTGATAGAACGAGTCCCACTTTCTGCATGAGGTTCGATAAATAGATGACCATGCAAGAAAACGTTTATTTCGGACGATGAATAACACGAGTGACGCGGAATGCTTATATAAGAGAATGTAATAAGAAGGGGTGCCATGCACAACTAATCTTGCCCGACAGCAGTTATTTTATATTCAGCTGTTTTCAAGGTATAGCCCTCTGAAAACCTCTGTTCTTACATTTGACCATTGAAGGTCATTCAAGGCCATAGGTCATTGTGCCAACTGAAAGCCCATATGAGACTTCCTGTATCTTGATCAGTAAATATCTTTATCTTCAATCAGGTTCGAGTTATAGCCCCCTGACTATCCGTGACGTTGAGTTTGACCTTTCAAGGTAGCTTAAGGTCAAAGGTCATGGTGCCAACTAAAAACCCATATGGGACTTCGTATATGCTGATAATAGTAAATATCTGTCTATCATCAACTAGTTTCCTCTAGCCCATGAATAACCGTGACCTTGAGTTTGACCTCTCGAAGTCACTTAAGGTCAAAGGCCATGGTACCATTTAAAAGCCCACATGGGACTTCCTATCTGTTGATACTGTAATAATAAATATTTTTCTATAACTAGTTCCGAGTTATAGCACTCTGAATATCCGTGACCTTGAGTGTGACCTTTCAAGGTCACCCAGAGTCAAAAGTCTTGGTTCCAAATGAAAGCCCATATGAGAGTTCCTGTACATTCATAATATTAAATATCAAAATCTTTATCAGGTTTCAAGTTATAGCCCTCTGAAAGTCCGTGACCTTGATTTTGACCTTTCATTGTCACTCGATTACCTCCAAAATTTAATCACTTTCTTTTGGTACTATTGCCACACACCTGGAAAGTTTCATGAAATTTCATTCTGCCGTTTTTCCGTGATGTTGCTTATAAACAAACAAAGAAACAAACTCTACCTAAAACAATACCTCGCTTGGACTCCGTCCGGGCAAGGTAACAACGAAATTAATGTTCATGTTAAATAAGCTCCTAATCCTACACTTAAAAACACATGTCCCATCCCTTCTCTGCCTCCAGGGCCGGGTTTACCAACAGGCCAAGTAGTCACTTGGCCTAGGGCCCATCTGTATCTGGGGGCCCACTGAAACTAATTTGTCGTGCAGTGTGCCAGCATATAACCTTGCTTCAAGTGTACACTGAGTATATCTCATACCGGTAACATATTCACAACCATAAGGGTCCCTGTATAATAAGTATAGGGAGTATGAGGCCCCTGCTGAAGGGATTGTAGTGAATTTCCCTTCAGAATCTCGCCAGAGTGCAAGGGCTGATGCTGTTAAAGCAGTGTTTTGATTTTTACCCTGAAATAAAGTCAGCACTGGAGAACATATATTGTAACAGCAGACAAACTGTGGCTACAAAGCTTGAAGGTGATGGCCTCATGAAACAAATGGAGGCATTTGAAACAGCACTTCTTACTGTAATATGGTATAAAATCTTAACAAGGTTTAGTGCAATCAGCTTATCAGTTCAAGAAGTTGAGACCGACCTTCTGTCAGCTATGAAACTGTATGAGAGTTTGATCTTCGTCTCAGAAATGAGACAGGATCAGTTTGATGAAACAGAACAATCAGGCTAGGGCTTTTGCTGAGCCTGTCTACACAGAGACAACAAAAAGAACAAAAAAGAGAAAACATTTCTTTGATGAATCATTTGGCATTGAAACTCAACTTGATCCACGTGAGAAGTTTAAGGTGGATCATTTCTACACCATATTTCATTGCCTTGGGAATAAATTAAAGCACAGTGTGAATGCCTACTTAGAAATAAAGAAGCTGTTTAGCTTCTTAATGGAGTATGACAGTATGAAATATGATGATATCAGAGCCCAACTGGAACTGGTTGTCAGTACCTATTCCAGTGACCTGGAAGCACCTGTTCTAGATGAGTTTTTGCAATTTAACCCACCCCATACTGACTAATTTATTACAAAACCCACCCCCAGAACCCGAGAAATTTTCGACTTTTTTTTGTTTTGGCTCAAACCTCCGCTTTTGGTGAGAAGCAGTGGAAAATCACCAAGAAAGTGCTCATCTGAGGTTAAAAATGGTCTAGACAGGTGATCCTCTCTTTTCTGTAGCCGTGCTGCTGCTGTCGCATTTTCTGTGGTAGGGTAACTATTGGAAACCACTCAAATTACATAGAGATTTGTTAATTTGTACAAATTTACATGTCGTACAAGAATATAATGGTTTTCACACAATAATATAGGTAATATAAGCATTGTTACATTCACGAACACATGAAAATTGCCGAATTCTTGCACAGTTGACTCACTCTGACTGTTGTTTCAACTTACATTCTATTTTTCAACTTACATTATACTTTTCCACTGACATTATACCAGTTTCCACCACAGGCCTTAATATTATAGTGAGCGTCATATTATCGCACATTTACAAGTCTTACTATTATATTGAGCCTAGTATTATCTCAAGCACACACAGTATCAGTAATGTACTAAAATGTAGTAAGGTTTGGTAGCTAAGGTGTCTCATGTATATGTACAAAAAATCAAGTGCAAAATTTTAAAAATGTGCAAACGACGGACCTTACAATATCAAAACGTACATCGTACGTTGTGGGAACTGAGCGTGAAAAAAGTTGCAATGTGCATCGTATGTCGTGGGTACGGGGCGGGTTAAAGATATTTTGTCTTCTGAGTCTGACAAGTCAGTGACAAACATCTCCACTTTGTTGAGGTCCAAATATGGTGTTTTGACAACTGCCTTTCCAAACATTAGTATCTTGGTAAGAGTTTTCCTTACTATCCCCATTACAAATCGTGAAGGAGAGAGGTCTTTCTCTACTCTATCTAGGGTGAAAAATCACCTAAGGTCTACCATGACACAAACCAGATTAAACTCACTTTCATTATTATGTATTGAATCTGGCCTCCTACAATCCCTTGACAAACAGAATCAATGACAAATTATCCATGAAAGAAGTAGGAAGAAGTTATTTTGAAATTCACACAGTTTGCTGTACTCCATGTGCTTGCAAAATTGATTAGGCTTCTAGTTGATTGTATTCCATCCATTATTCCTATATATAAGAGGCACATGATGTAGAACTAATGTGATTAAAAGTAATGATGTTACATTAAGTTGAAATTTTTATTTATTACCTTATAATATTATGATATGTAATATTTGATGACACTCGGCCATTGCAAAATAATTACAATAATACTATATATATATATATATATATATATATATATATATATATATATATATATATATATAAATATATATATATATATATATATATATATATATATATATATATATATATATATATATATATATATATATATATTGATTATTGAAATATGCAAAAATTTCTATAAATTTGGGGGTCCACTGATGAGTTTGGCCTGGGGCCCACAAGCAGTTAAACCCGGCCCTGTCTGCCTCTTACGCACCTGCTTTCTCTCTCTCTTTCTCTCTCTCTCTCTCTCTCTCTCTCTCTCTCTCTCTCTCTCTCTCTCTCATACCGGTGTCTATACTGCATGCGCAACTTCATAAGAATATGAAAAGATTGAAGTAATATTCATCATCTCTTTCTCACAATATTCACAGAATCTCTGTCTGTCTGTCTGTCTGTCTCTAGTGTACGTCCGTATATGTTTTACTCCCGCGCGCGCGCGCGAGCGTGCGTGCGTGCGTGCGTGCGTGTGTGTGTGTGTGTGTGTGTGTGTGTGTGTGTGTGTGTGTGTGTGCGCGCTTGCATATCTACAAACACGCAAGTCACGTTTGCAAAGCTTGGTGGCTGGGTGGCAATTTTTTTTTTCCTGGTGCACTTGATCATCCAATCGTATTGGCATCGTCGGCTCCAGTGCATCGAGAAAAGACTCAGCAACGTGGCATGTTTGTCATCCCCCAAACAAAAAGATATTATGGTAGGCTAATGTTAGGCCAGGCCTAAGTTGATAAGTTACAGGTTGGTTTAATGTCAAAACACAGCTTTTCATATAATTTTATTAGTTTGATTAGCTGAACTGTCTAGTCAATTCCACAGCGAAAGCGCAGCCTTGCAATATCGTATCTAGCTAACTCGTTCCGGCGGTCCCAATATGACCAAATAACTCACTGCAAAACATGCAGCTGGGTGGGTAGTTTAGCTGGGGCAGGTGAGGTAGGGAGGGAGTGCAAGGTGGATGAAGTAAGTGGGTGGTTCAGGAGATACATACGTTTTTCTTTTCTTTTTGCTTTTTTATGCATCCTTCTCTGGGCATAGACTTTAACAGCCCGTTCACTGAGGGTGGGTGGAATGAGATGGATAGGGTGATTGGGGTAGGTGGCTGGGCAGGGGAAATGAGATGAGTGAGGTTGGTAGGTGGATGCATTGCATGGGCAGGGCGAGTTGGTTGATGGACCTGGTGGGTCAGTGGGTGGGTGAGTGAGTTAGTGTGCAGGTTGGGTTTGATGGCTAAGGAGACGGCAGGCAGAGTGGATGGGAGACGGGCAAGATGGGTGAGGTGGCTGCGAGGGTGGTTAGGGTGAACGGGGCACTGGGGTTGTTGAAGAGCAGGAGGAGGGAGTGGGTAGAGAGGGTGGGAAGATTGAGCAGGGCAGTGGGTGGGTGAGATGAGTGGGTAGTGAGATTGGTAAATGAATAGGGAAACTGGGTAGGTTGGTATACAGGTAAGTGTGTGGGCAAGTCTGTTTGAACAGGCTGGCCTGTGGGTGGGTGGATGCGTGTGTCGATTGGTGGGAAAGTGGTGGAGGGGGGTGGGATGAGTTGGTTTGGGTGGTTGCGCGGGTGCATGCGCACGGGGGGAGGGGGAAGGCAGGCAGTGTGGGTGGAAGAGTGGATACAGGGAAATTAAGTCCATGGCATGAGGTGATCAGTGATAGGAATAGGTTTATGTGCGAAATAGGGCTATGGTGGGAACGTCCTTGGTGAAACTGGACCAAAGAGAAATCTATGACATGGGTAAAAATAGGTCCATGGAAAAAGAAGTTTCATTCATGGATTTGGTGTTGCCACATGCGAAACTATATGTCCATAGGGGAAAATATGCCTATGAGTTAAATAGGTCCATAGGATAACATTCGCGAGGGAAACCAGATTCTTCGTGAAAGAGATCTAACTTGGAAAAGGTCCATTATGGTAAATGAGGTCAGAGGAAATAGGTCCATGGAGGAAGACTGGTGCATTGAGAAAATTAGGCCCATGGTGAAATAGGCCCATAGGGTAAGTTAGATAATGGATGAAAATAGGTCCGTGGGAAAAGTACGTCTATGGAAAAACTAAGTTCATAATGGAAATACCTGTGAAAATAGCATCGAGATGATACGTCCAGGGGAAAGATAGATCCAAAAGGGGGAAGTAGGTCGATGATGGAAAATTATTCAATGTAGGAACCGGTCTCTTGGGGAAATAGGTGGGGGGAGTTAAACAGGGTTTTTTTGCCAAAATGGTTTGATGTGCTAGGTTTTGTAAGGCAGGCATCGGCTACGATTATTATCTCTCCGAACAACTATAATAATATCTAGTCCACCAAAACACTGTTTTCACATGGCATGCAATTAAAGATACCATAGTATCATCACCGTGATGTTGAGTAGTGATTACGGAGGATTAGTGCTTGCTCGTAAAAAAATACTGCACTAACTAATAGTTCTTCCATCACGAAACCTTTGCAAATCTTTGTTTCCATACGTATATTGAATTCACAATTACCAAATCTGATCAGAGATTAGAAATATTTATTTTCGCATAATTTCGTGGCCCGATTTCCGAGTTTCGCGCGGTCGCGTCGCGCACGATAGCCATTTTTTTTCTGACATCCCCCGGACTTACCCAGACCCGGTACAAAAATAATTAGCTCGATATTTATTACCGTTCTCGTGAAAGAAACGAACGAAGGCCCAGACAGCCAGACAGACACACACACACCTTGACTTTTATTAATTATATGTCATTATGAACTGTATATTGCAAGCATTAGTATGAGAAAATTAGATATCAGATTTGCCTAGTGCAAAAACAGGAGGGGTATAATCTTGTAGTGAAGTAGTGTTGGTCAAGGGTTTAATAGGTGCGAGCTACAATTATGGTGATTGTGTGTGTGTGTGTGTGTGTGTGTGTGTGTGTGTGTGTGTGTGTGTGTGTGTGTGAAAGCTAGTTCCGTTGCTAAAGGACAGTTGTATATACTTCCATACCTCTCTTCTCAAACACTCATCCACCATATCCCTCAACCTTCTTGGCTTCCATCGCCTCTTCTCTCCTTCAGATTCGCTCAGATATACCTTTCTCATCACTCTATTGTCATCCATTCTCTCCACACGACCAAACCATTTCATTACACTCTCTTCGATTCTGGTGTTCACAGGCTTCCTCACTCCGCATCTTTCATGATTCATATTATTACGTATCCTACCCACTCTCTGTACTCCACATACATTCCACAGCAGTCCCATCTCCACTGCACGTACTCCCGACTTTTCGTTTTCTTGCCATACCATAGTCTCACATCCGTATGTTAAGGCTGGCACCAACACTCCTTCATGGTAGCCTCGCGCAGCGTCAATACTTAAGCCTCTGTTTTTTTTTTTTTTTTTTTTTTAATCAATGCCTTCATTGCCCCAGCTACTGTCCTTCCTTGTTTCACTCTAGTTTCCATTTCTATTGCACATTTTCCTCTATCTTCTATCACTGTACTCAGGTACTTGAACTCTCTCACCATTTCCAGTCTCTCTTCATTCACTATAACATCACAGTAGGAGTCACCTTCTCTCTCAATAACCATCACTTTATTTCTTTGCTACATTTATTCTCAAGGCATGATGCTCACAGACTTCTACAAAACTGCACTAGTCTACCAATCTCTTGTCCAGTATTAGTAAGTAGCACTGCAGCATCAGCATACATCAAATTCGAGATATTCCCATCACCATTCATTCCTAATGCCATCCCTCTCTCCATTACTCGTGTTTTTACTTCTCTCATCACCACATCCATATATATATATATATATTGAACAACCATGGGGTCATCACACAACCTTGATGCACGCCCACAATGATCGTGAACCACTCAGTTAGATCCCCATTTACCCTTACAGATGCCTAGCTGCCATCATAAAAACTCTTGATAGCACCTACCAGCTTACCATCTACACCGTACAAGCGAAAAATCTTTCACAATCCCTCTCTCTCTGCTTTGATATTATATATATATATATATATATATATATATATATATATATATATATATATATATATGTCACGGGGTTTTTATAATATCACGGTAATTTTTGATATTAATGGTTAAATATTATTTAAATTGATATTTATATTCAATAATAATGAAGCGCAGAGACAATGATTGTCTTGCTACATCAAGCCACGATTACTTTACGCTGACTTGCTAAGATTCTCAAGAACGAGAATTTATAAACTTTCTCAACAGTACACAGCAGAGACTAATTACCCACAATTGCTGAATTACTGTACTGTTAGCCTCTGGAGAAAGTTACATCACCCCTGACAATAAATAACTAATACTAATAATAATAACATCAGGTTCTTGCTGATGCATTAACTCCTGGCACAACGGATTTTAAGTTAATACAAGACTGGTCTAAGTACCAGTTATGAAAGCAAACGTTTATGCAAGCTAGGAGCTATATGGAAAATATGCTTAATTATGAAAAAATGAAACAAGATTTTTACTTTACATTAAGCTCGAGAAAGGAACTGTTAAATTTATTAATTACAAAAAAATAAATTTAACATTACATTTCAAATCAAATCAATGAGACGCACTCGCCCACTCACTCACGCAATAGCTAAATACTTACGCCTAGGGAAAAACACCTTAATTAAACTCTTATAACTAGAAAATACACAAAAGAAATACTATAGTCGATGAATGCTGCGTATCACCAGATGGGTGAGAAGACTGGACTAACTGTGAAGTGGAGTTTGGGTACTAGCTGACCTCTCACACTGCGGCACAGGTCCTTCCTCCGTCACATCAATCACAAGACTGAATTCAAATAATGCATAAGCAGTACGCACAGGCCACCGGAAGAAGGCGTGGCTAACGGTTGAATGAAGCAGAGGCAAACGATAAAGAAATAATTGTATCGCTCAGTAGCGCACTTAGTGACGTGCATTAAATCGGTCACTTTTTGAAAACGGTGACGAATTATTTGAAAAGTATACCCCGGAATGGAGAGAGAAACGGTTAACTGAGCGATACACAGTGAGTTTTCCACTAATAGTTCGTGGCTTCTCACAAAAAGGAAATGTCGCGAATTGATTCGTGACATTACGCCCCATGAAAATTAAATCTTTCTTCCTTCAGAAGAAAGATTTCAATATACATATATATAAATCCTAACTCAGTCACACAAGATTCACACTGTGGTGTGTGTGCTATCCTGCTACAGGAGAAAATCGCAGTCGCCAGTGAGCGAAAAAACCTCGTATTTACGTTAATAGAAGCAAGCTTGAGGGAAAAACTCCGTGACGACGGTGAAAATCCTGTACTCAGGTCAAACTGAGCGAAAATTCGCTACATTTACACTGACAACTAATTGTTGTGTAGCGTGGTGTATGTAATACACGGTGTAGGTGTGACAGTTGTAGTGTAACTGTACCTACATGTAAAATGACACAGTAAATAATATGGCGACGACGGAGGCAGAGGAGAAGAGGCGGCAGCGTGCGGCAGACGATCAGCTGGTCTGCACAGCAAAACTGCTACACCCATTGCTGAACCTGCAAAACCAATTGAGGTGGAGCATCAAAAGTGTCAATGAGACAAAATTTTATTATGTTACAATTACTCTCTGCCTAGCAGTCAGTGCTACGACGTACATTCGAGGTCGCCATTAATTTTAGCACACGATTATGGTCGGCAAGTTGAGAATCCCTGTGCAAACTCGGGTCTTCCATAGCCTCGAACCGCACACGGGTCCTCAACCTGTGCCTTAACCTACAGTACTTATATTAATATCGGAGAGCTGAGAAACCTTGTGCAAACTTGGGTCTTCCATAGCCTCAAGTCGCCTCTGCAGAGTTCTCACTTCCCCCTTAACCTACAGTACTTATATTAGTATCGGGGAGCTGAGAATCCTTGTGCAAACTTGGGTCTTCCATAGCCTCAAGTCGCCTCTGCGGAGTTCTCTCTTGAACTTCCCCCTTAACCTACAATACAATACTTATATTAGTACCGGGAAGCTGAGAATCCTTGTGCAAACTTGGGTCTTCCATAGCCTCAAGTCGCCACTGCGGAGTTCTCTCTCGAACTTCCCCCTTAACCTACAGTACCTCTATTAGTACCGGGAAGCTGAGAATCCTTATGCAAACTTGGGTCTTCCATAGCCTCAAGTCGCCACTGCGGAGTTCTCTCTCGAACTTCCCCCTTAACCTACAGTACTTCTATTAGTACCGGGAAGCTGAGAATCCTTATGCAAACTTGGGTCTTCCATAGCCTCAAGTCGCCTCTCAACTTCCCCCTTAACCTATGGTACATAATATGTATGAACAGGCCCTGGACATAATGTGTCCTGTGGGGCCAATGGGCGAGACGTCAGGTCTGCACCCACTTCACCACTACCCTGTCTCTCAACTGACTCAGAGATTACAGGTGTAGTTACAAATGGCACAGGAAGGGCATGTCCCTGATTAGTGGTGATACTTTGGCACACACTGCAGGAACGGACAAAACTATCTATGTCCCGTCCCATCCCTGGCCAGAAAAAGTCAGCTCGGATACGGCCCTGGGTCTTCCTTTTGCCCAGGTGACCTCCTGAGGCTGGACAATGACCCCATTGTAACACTGCTGGGCGGTACTTGGCGGGAACGACAAACTGCAGTCGAACCTCGCCCTCGGGTGTTCGTGACTCACGGTAGAGCCGTCCTTGTTTGTGAAGGAACTTGGCTCGACCTCCCCGTGAATACTTAATCACTCGACCCTTTTGTTTATTCCGCACGGCAGCAAGTGTCGGGTCAGAATGTTGTTCTTGTACAACAAGTTGACTGCACATCAGATCTTGCGGCGATTCAATGATCACTGGGGTGACACAGTCTGGAGCCTCAGTCATGGCTCGTGTTACCGCAGCAGCCGAAGTCTGAGTAGCGCCATCGGAGCAACTATCCTTGACTCCATTAATATTGCCTACTATTAAGTCAAATAGAGGCTCTGGCATGACAACTGCAAGTGTCGTACCAGTATAAAATGGAGATGCCACCTGGATACATGCCTCAGGGAACAATCTCACTGATCCATCAATAAGCTTTGCATGGATCTGTCGACCTGTATACTGCTCAGGCCGAACTAAACTCTGTTTAACAGAGCAACCTGAGGAACCATTGTCTCTCAGGACCTTCACAGGAATGCCTCCCACAAACCCTGGCTGAACAAGGAAGGTACTGTCACCTGTGGTGGGGCCTGTGGAGGAAGCAGCTAGCCACTCATGAGGCTGCTGAATTGATGTGGCAAACATTGTGCCTTGAGGGTTATAAGATGGAACATTGGCCATCTGTGGAGGGGGGTTCACTGTCACTGTGGGACTAGTGAACTGTGGGGAAGTACCCACACTGGTAGGGACGTGACCACCAGGCTGCTGCTGAGGAATGAAGGCTGCATTCGCTTCCTGCCTCTTTTGAGTTGGTGGTGAAAAACTTTGTCCCGTCGGTCGGTTGCGTGGCTGATACTGCTGCTGGTTAGGGTACTTGTACCGCTTCCACTCAGGTTTCTGAGTGTTTTGCCCCTGGTCCTTCCACTGCGGTTTTGGACCTTGGCCATTATTCTGAGAACGGCCTTGGTGCTGGGATTCAGTCTGAGACGGCTTCCCAGACTTGGCAGTATCTTTTCTGCTCCAGGTGTTTTGCTTACGAGCTTGATACCCGTATGCAGTAAAGAATGCGTCAGCCTTCTCTGCCATTTGGCTGGCATCTTTCACCTGGCAGATCTTAAGCTGTGCTATGAGCTCAGCAGGCCACGACCTCTCTAGCTGTGTACGCAGCATAAGGTCAATTATCCCCTCACGCGTGGAAGGAGTTTCCATCTTTCTCCATCCACTCATTTAAGTAAGCTGTGAGACGATCAAGGAACTGAACAGCTGTCTCCTTGTCTTGGAGACGAGCTCGCATGAACTGAACTTTGGCGTCGTCTACTGTGAGACCATACGCCTTAATGAGTGCAGCTTTCATCATCTCATATGTGAGATTGTCTCCACGAATTCTGTGGAGAATATCGAGGGCAGGGCCCTCAAATAAACTAAGAAATTGGATCCGCTTAGCTGCCTCATCCAGTTGATACATGTCTGCCATGTCCTCAAAACGAGCTATGTACGGCTCGATTCGCTCGCTTTCCTTGTATGAAGGAAGCTTGATGCGTGGGGTCGCCAGGACATGTGCAGGGAGAAAGCTCGTGGAGCTTGGACCAACTGCAGCAGACGTGTCTGAAGCCAAGGAATCTCGCTTGAGCTTCAGCACTTCAAGTTCATGTTTTTCTCGTGCTTCTCGCTCGACACGTTCGTGTTCTCGTTGTTCCCGCTCGTATTCGCGCTGTTCTCGCTCTTGTACTAGTTCGAGTTCGCGCTGTTTTTGCTCATGTTCGCGCTGTTGTCGCTCTTTTTCTAACTCGAGCTCGCGTTGTTTCTGCTCGTATTCGCGCTGTTTCTCACGCTGCTCTTGTTCATAAGCACGCTCTCTTTCACGTTCCTCACGCTGTTCTCGCTCGTATTCGCGCTGTTCTCGCTCGCATTCGCGCTGAATCCTACGCTCTTCACGAGCATCTTTCTCACGTTCTTGCTCGTAATTGAACCGTGAGAGAACGTAACTCTGTATTTTCTCTGGGTCTGTGAGACCAATATCTTTGGCTTCCTGTACATATACAGCTGTAGCCATGATGCTAGCTCAATTTACTAAGTAACCGAAATTGAGTACTGACTGCTTAGCGACGAATACTAATAAACACAAGTAAAGAATACAGACACAAGCTAGTGGTGACCAGTCTTATCTAGTTAACTGGCAAAGAATAAATCAAAAATGTAAATGACTGGGAAGACTCAATAATAAACACAATGGGTACGCCGACTTCCCAGGAGCGAATAAAATCGTCTGGCGTTACCAAAAATAAACTAGAGTTACGTACTCTATTGATTTATAAAGCAAAAACTCACTTGCTAAATTAACGGTAAACACCAGTAAGCTTGTGCCTATAAACTTTAATGATAAATACCTAAATATGAATGAGTGAGCACTATCTCGTGAATAGCTTTAGAGCTAGGAGTTAATATCCTGGCGAGGTCGCCAATTGTCACGGGGTTTTTATAATATCACGGTAATTTTTGATATTAATGGTTAAATATTATTTAAATTGATATTTATATTCAATAATAATGAAGCGCAGAGACAATGGTTGTCTTGCTACATCAAGCCACGATTACTTTACGCTGACTTGCTAAGATTCTCAAGAACGAGAATTTATAAACTTTCTCAACAGTACACAGCAGAGACTAATTACCCACAATTGCTGAATTACTGTACTGTTAGCCTCTGGAGAAAGTTACATCACCCCTGACAATAAATAACTAATACTAATAATAATAACATCAGGTTCTTGCTGATGCATTAACTCCTGGCACAACGGATTTTAAGTTAATACAAGACTGGTCTAAGTACCAGTTATGAAAGCAAACGTTTATGCAAGCTAGGAGCTATATGGAAAATATGCTTAATTATGAAAAAATGAAACAAGATTTTTACTTTACATTAAGCTCGAGAAAGGAACTGTTAAATTTATTAATTACAAAAAAATAAATTTAACATTACATTTCAAATCAAATCAATGAGACGCACTCGCCCACTCACTCACGCAATAGCTAAATACTTACGCCTAGGGAAAAACACCTTAATTAAACTCTTATAACTAGAAAATACACAAAAGAAATACTATAGTCGATGAATGCTGCGTATCACCAGATGGGTGAGAAGACTGGACTAACTGTGAAGTGGAGTTTGGGTACTAGCTGACCTCTCACACTGCGGCACAGGTCCTTCCTCCGTCACATCAATCACAAGACTGAATTCAAATAATGCATAAGCAGTACGCACAGGCCACCGGAAGAAGGCGTGGCTAACGGTTGAATGAAGCAGAGGCAAACGATAAAGAAATAATTGTATCGCTCAGTAGCGCACTTAGTGACGTGCATTAAATCGGTCACTTTTTGAAAACGGTGACGAATTATTTGAAAAGTATACCCCGGAATGGAGAGAGAAACGGTTAACTGAGCGATACACAGTGAGTTTTCCACTAATAGTTCGTGGCTTCTCACAAAAAGGAAATGTCGCGAATTGATTCGTGACATATATATATATATATATATATATATATATATATATATATATATATATATATAGTATATATATATATATATATATATATATATATATATATATATATATATATATATATATACAGAGAGAGAGAGAGAGAGAGAGAGAGAGAGAGAGTTTTCCCTTCATTTTTATCTCCTCTTTCCACCTAATCTTTCCAGTCATATTTATACTCGCATACCCCTTTCTCAGATATAAGGACATAAAGAGGTTCCTTGATAATTATTTGAGAATATTCTGAAATTACCATTTGATTTACTAATTCCAGGTTGGATGATTATTCCCACTGCTGGATGAGTGTTATTTATCATTCTTCATCAGTCTCCCCCTTTGACTCCTTCAGTAACATGGTGTTTGCAGTTCATTCTTGCTGCTGTCCAACGTTATAATTTTGCTTAGGACTGGTTTTTCCAATCGTAATGGGTAGAGGCAACCGTCATTTATTATTTCTGCACTAAACAGACTATCCAGGCTGAATAAAATCGTCCGTTGGTGGACTGATTTAAAAGAAAAAGAAAAACGGCTTCAGGCTGTCGGAGGTTAAATTTCCCATAATATTTAGTTTTTATTTATATATTTATTTATTTGTATTGCACTTCTGCCCTTCCTTCCATTCTTCTTTGTCCTTGCATACATTTTTTCTAATCATCATCTTCCTCTCTTTCTGTCATTGTTCTTACTCCCTTTCGCTTCTCCCTTCTACCATTATCTCAGGAGTCACATCAATTTATTTTTAGAGGGGAGGAAACCTTGCCAAGACGGATATCCGCCACCCTTCAATAATCGTTCAGGTCTGGCAAGGGAAAAGTAGGACAAAGGGAAGAAGGAGACAAATGAAGACACAAGGGGAATACAAAAGAATGAGATAAAAACGTAAATCAAAAAGAGGAGGGGAGAATAAGATGATCTTTCAATAATCTGTCTAGTCTGACAAAAGGAAGAGTGGGTCAAAAGAAAGAGGAGAAAACTGAAGAAATGATGGGAATATAAGAAAAGAGTGAGGCAGCTATGTAACTAAAAAAGAATGAACGAAGAACAAGAATTCCCTCATCATCCCTCAATAGCTGGTCAGTGCTGGCAAAAGGAGTAGTTAGGCAAATGGAAGGATTGAGAGGTATAGGGAGAGAAATCCACCACTTCGATACGGTGATGACGTGTTTCTATATTGATATTTTAACGTAGTTCAAGGCGCCTGGTGGTCTAGCGATTGAAACACTCCAGTCGGAGTGACAAGCAGGCGCAAGTTTGATCGTCAAGGTGTGACTGGAGGTTTTTCAATCATTTAATGTCATCAAGGGATGTAGGCTGGTCAGCATTTGATGTACTGGACTAGGATAGACTTTCCTCAGACACTTACATCTCATTATTATCGTTAATATCAGATATTTTGAGCTTAAAATAATCACTTAGTCATGAGGAGATTAATAAAAGCAGTACAGCCATGAGTAAAATTTTCTCGACTATGCCCTGCCAGTATTGTGCCCTATCCTCCATAATTTTATTCCTTCCCAAACAGTATGGAGTATCCTTCTTTCTCATACTTTTTTGTTGAGTGCTTTATATTTTTATTGTATATTTTTTTTTTTTGTAACACTTTCCATTCCCACAGCTAGTGTGAAGTGTAGGGAAGCATTTCCTCACAGCTATACCCATCCCCCACAGTTAAGAGTTTTCCCTTTGACTAAATAAAATCGTCTGGTGTTATCAAGAATATAATCAAAATGATTCACTGTACTTAGAGGTTTAAGCCCTTTGATCAGATGAGAAAATATATTTTGTATTCTCTCCATCTGTCGTCCATGGTATTCAGGTTTACGATAGACTTTATCAAACCAGACCGGTAGGATATTGTCTATAAATCCCTTCACTGATTAGCTGCTCTTCTTAACTGGGTAAAATCTCCGATAGCAGCAACAACTAAAATGCATAATATGCCTGCAAGTTCACAGTTTTAATTCCTTGAAGTCATGAAAGTTATAAAAATTTGCTGTTGATACAGTCAGTATGATACTGTCTGACAGAAGTAGGCCACTCACAGTTCAACTAATCGTGCCTGCATGAAATTGATTACCCTTAGTTATGATTCAAGGGATGAGTCTTCTTTACCACTTATCAAATCAGCCCTCCAGCCCGACTCACTTGGCCATCAAATGATTTGAAACGTATTATGGATTATTGTCAGTCAAAAACTGTTTGTGCCTCCAGTCGATTTTTTTCAGCATACATTTAGTTCTTCGTAGTGAAGATGTTGATGAAGATTGTGCTTAATCCCACCAGTATGAAAGGTCACTCATATGCTTAATAAACTTGTTGTAGCAACAATTTACTGAAAAACGCTATTGCAGTATTGAGAAGTTAGCTCCCTGAATTTAGTGACGAATTTCTTATTCTATTCT
>NC_137032.1:22776561-23016561 GCF_032717465.1 Coenobita brevimanus | reverse complement strand
AGCAGTGTTCGTTTAAAGTTGTAAACAGATAGACAAACAGACAGACAAACCTAGTGAAAACAATATTTGTCCCCGAGCCCCGCCGGGGCAGGGACGGGTAATGAAAAGGCTCCTAATCAATTTTGTTTCTAACTCGCTTTTTTACGGAGAAATAAGACTGCAACTCCATCCACAGGGAAGAAAGGTGTTGCTCAATGTGTACCAATTCTAGTTTTTCAGTTTCTTTGCTTTCATCAAGTGCCTCACTAAGGTGACTAAACATCCTCAGACTTTCTTCTTTGCCATCCATTCCCACAGCTCCAGCTTCATGCTGAATGATCCTTGTCTATGATCTCAGTCATTTTGATAATGGTGCTTTGAATAGATAAATTTAACAACTGAGTTTAGGAGTAAGACTATGTCTTAAAAAGTAGGCCAGCTTCTGGAGCGACTGGTTGTTTGACAATTTTTTTTAGTGAACTCAAGTGACTTTGTCTTGTTACTACGTATGAAGAATTCGGAAAGCTCCTCCTTCACTGACTCCATTCTTGGTAACACATTCCCTGCTGACAACCAGCGAACCTCAGTGCAAAAGAGTAACACTTCATCTACTCCAAACTCTTAGTGCAGTAGGTGGAAGAGTCGTGTATTAAGGCTACTTGACTTGGTGTTTACCATGTGCACAACATTACCAAGTACTAATATCTACTCTGATTCAAAGTTTTAGGTGCCTGAGCATACCTATGGAGCATACAGTGAAGATGCCTTGTTTCAGAATTCATCTCATTCACTCTTCTTCGGATCCAAGATCGACGACCAAGCATTACTGGTGCTCCTTCAGTTGCATCCACATAAGTTTTTGCAGGAGTGTCCTTCAGACTCTAAAAATTATAGACTTCATGGAAAATATCTTCACCACTTGTAGTCTACTGCAAAACATAACAGAACAAGAAATCTTCACTGAAATCTCCAACAACTGTATCGTACAAATACCAAGAGCTGGGCACAAGGCAGCCACATCAGTCGACTTATCAAGTTGGACTGCAAATTTGACTAAAGATATCAATTTTATTTCAGCAATCACTTGTTCAATATCTTAAGCCATATCTAATATTAGTCAATGAACAATATCATTTGAGAAAGGTTTTAGTGCAACCTACCACTCAGCATCACATCCAATAACACAGCAGGCTATATCTTTACAATAAGCGATGATTAACTTCTCTGTAATGTTTTGATTTTTTTTGTGCACTTTTCAGTAATGTCATGTATGATCCACGTAACCCAGATTCATTTTGTTGACTGAGTTCTTCCGAACGATCGAAGTATGTTTGCTTCAGTCTTTCCTCTTTTTGCTTGAGGAAGGTAGCATTCTTATTTTTAAGTTTCGGATGACAACTATTCAAATGTCGCTTGAGAAAGCTTGGTTTCATGCAGTCTACTGAATAATCTTCCACAATGAGGAAATTCACACCCGTTTTTTGACGATACTACTGAATCCATACTAAATGTAGCTTTCTTGATACTAACGTTTCCGCGGTGATGAGTCCATGCCAGTACTTGGAATTTTGATAAGAATTACTTATACAACCACAGCCATACATAAACTCACTGATAATGAAATGCAATTACAATATCGCCACCACCATAAGTTTACACAATAAAAAAACTCATCAGACACTCATTATCATCACCGTCGAAAGACCACACAGTAGAAACACCTTCAGACTGTCATAATGTAAAAATATTGAAGTCAAAACATCATCAGGAACCGATATTATCATCAACGCCTTCAATGAGTCATACTACCATCAGTGAGTCATACTACCACAGATGTCCAAAGAACAAACGATAACTAGATGGTAATAAGAGACTGTATACCTCCAACACCATTATTATTTATGATTTGGTCTTGAGCAGGTATACAACCACAGTCATAAACACGAGTTACCAAAAGTGCTATAACATCACTAAGTAACGATAATCATTACCACATTGTAAAAAAAAAAAAAATAGCATACAGTTCATTGTATTTTCAGAAACTACAACACACTATGAGAAATGTTATGAACATACCCCATTTAGGTAAACAAAAATATCCGTAGACAGTGGAGCAACAACTACGAGCATCAGCTGCGGCAAGCTGACTTTAATGGGACAGTATCCCCTTCCTCACTCAAGGTTACTATTTCAACGTGATTCAAAATGATAGGCGCATCTATGGCCGTAGTATTCTCTCTCTCTCTCTCTCTCTCTCTCTCAGCAGATTTTAATGTATTTTCGTCAGCCATTTAAGTACCCCCCAGAACCCCTCCTGCTAACCACTGGAGTTCGCAAACCCGAAGTTGAAAAGCCTTGTTTTATATATATATATATATATATATATATATATATATATATATATATATATATATATATATATATATATAATTGTCCCGAAATTGAGAGAGTTTACCTCTGTACTGACGTGCATCATAAATCCACTGCACCGATGACATTAATATATATATATATATATATATATATATATATATATATATATATATATATATATATATATATATATATATATTGTGGTAGGTGGGGGCACTCACCATCCACTCAATGTAGTGCTGCTCTGGGGTATGTGCCCTGTCCTCTTCTCCATCCTTCTTTACTTCCATCTTCTTCTATCTTACTTTCCTTCATTCTTTCCTCGCCCTTCTGCCTACGGGTGACTTTACACTCCCTCTTCTGTCTTTCATTCCTTCATTCTTTCCTCTTCCTTCTGCCTATGGGTGACTCTACACTGATTGACAAGCCCTTGGCCTTTGAATAATGCTGCTATTGTGAACAGTGGAATAAGCAGAATGCAGCTGGGAAAGGTGGCTGGTGTGTCTGGGTTGATTGGTGAACTCAGGAGATATAAGAGTGGATTTTGTCACTGATTTAATCAATAATATTATATATGAGTGTGTAATACCAGATGACTGGCTGATGGATGTGACTGTGAATGTGTAGGCCACGAAGGGAAGTTTCATGCCCTGGAAGTAGGAAATTAAATAATAAAAAAAAAATATTGGACCAGGTAATGAAGGTAATGTAGTGTTCTAGAAAGTATGATTAAACAAAAGAAAAAAATGAATATTTACCAAATGCAGTTTGGGTTTATGCTAGGCAAAGGGACCACTGACGAAGTATTGTCTGGTAGCTTCAGGAAAGTGATACACAAAATAAATGGGAACTGTACTTTGTTTTTGATGATATGGAGGCCTTTGACAAAGTCTGTATGGAGGTGATGAAATGGGCAAAGAG
The DNA here is from genome assembly GCF_032717465.1 of Coenobita brevimanus. Lineage (NCBI taxonomy): Eukaryota > Metazoa > Arthropoda > Malacostraca > Decapoda > Coenobitidae > Coenobita > Coenobita brevimanus. Next base: position 23,013,288 of record NC_137032.1, on the reverse strand, counting down.
ATAGCATGGAATCAAGGAGTGACTGGTTAGGGTTGGTTACTGCTATGTACGTGGGTGTGCACACCCAGGTGAGAGTGAATGGATCTTGGCGTGCATCATGGGTCAACCTTGAGCCCGTTAATGTTTTTCATGGTGGTTGAAGCTCTGTCCCATGACTTCAGAAATTAACTCTCATGAGAGATGTTGAATTCGTTTGGCTTGGTGTTGATTGCAAAGAATAAAAGGGAGGCAGAGGTAAGATTTAGGAAACGGAGAGGCAGAACAGGACAAGAAAGTTTGACGGTAAAAGCAGATAAAACAGAAGTGATGATATCAAGAGCTGGTGGTAGTGATCTCAAAGCACAGTGAGAGTGGCCACGTGCGGTTTGTCATAAGGGTATGAGAAGTAACTACATCTAGTGCAGTATTTGTGATAAATGAGGGTGTAAAATACGTAATGGTGTGAAAGGTAGATTGTGAAATAATATTGATTTCGTGTGTATGTTGGAGATCATGTAAAGATTGCCAGCGATGAAAGGACTGATCTTGACGGAGAGTCTCTAGAGTGAGAGGAATGGTTTTGTTATATGGAGACATGTTATGTGCTGTCTAGAGTGAGGAGTGGTTGTAGGTAGTTCAGGGAGCTGTTGCCTCTCCTGAAAATGAGATGGCTGTCCATCAGTGCTAACGGATCTTTATATGTGGCATGTGTTAGGAGTGTAATGCTGTATGGTAGTGATATCTGGTCAGTAAAGGAAGAGGATATTCTCAGGACCAAACATACAGAAATTACAGTGATTAGTTGGATGTGTAGTGTCCTTGAATGAGAGGCCTGGGGGTGGTAGGTTTACAATTGAAGAGTTGATAGGTAGTAGGGGACTGGAATGAACTGATGTTTTGATGAGCAGAGACAGAATTAGATGGTTTGGGCTTGTGCTGAGGATGGAAGAAGACAACCTTGTGCAGAAAAAGAGTGTTAACGTCAGCCGTAGGGTTGGAAGAGGCAGACCGAAAACGACCTGGAACGAGATCAGAGTGTGACCTTTGGGAAAAGAAACTGAATAGGGCGGCTGTCAGAGATCGAACAGCGTGGATAGCCGCCATTAGGTGGCCAAGGCCAACACATCCAAGCATGTTGGACCGTTTATAAACGATGAAATCCATCTATCTATCTACCTATCTATCGATCTATCTACATGTGTATCTGTAGAGGGAGTGAGAGAGCCGAATAATCTATCATCAATCTATCTATTCATCTATCTATCTATATGTGTGTGTGCGTGTGTGTGTGTGTGTGTGTGTGTGTGTGTGTGTGTGTGTGTGTGTGTGTGTGTGGTGATTAAGGTGTTGACAGACACTAAAATACTATCACAGTTTATTAATACAACTGAGTCAGTGGTACAGAGGTCGAGTCATAAGCATGTCCTTGTGACGGCTGTGTGCTGAAGACAGGCTCTCAGGGCGCTGCACCTTGTCAGCTGTCTTTCTGTGCCGTAGTTTATTGGTCAATACAGATCCATGCAGTTCTCAAGATTGACAAGCGACGGTTCAAAACTAGCATGGCTCAACCCGTCACACAAAGCCCCCCCATAACCGGAGTATTAGAGGTGGTCCAGCTTCCAAGCTAGGCGGCCTGATTTTGTGTATAAGGCTCCTGTGTCCGTGGAAGCTGGCTGAGTATAGGGCGGGGTAGGTCATGATGGAGGAGGGCCTCTGTGGTCCGGTGGTGCCACCAGGACTAGCTGGTGAATATCCAAGTGTGTCAGTTTGAGGCGGACTGTGGAGACAGTCTCATGTCTTCCTTCCACATCGATGATGAAAGCCAGGGGATCGTTTTGCAGGACCTTGAATGGTCCATCATAAGGCCTTTGCAGGGGGGTGCGATATGCGTCCTGGCGGAGGAAAACATACTGGCAGTCTTGGAGTTAAGGTGGAATGTACAATGGGGTGAGACCATGCCGGGTGATGTGGTGGCTGAGGAAATTGATTGAAGTGAGACCAAACTGGCACTTAGCGAGGTTGATGGCCAGGGAATGCTTGCTGAGCCTCTGACAGAGCCGCCTGAGGTGTGCATAACGTTCATGGCTGGATGTTGTTGAGGCAGAAGAATGTGAAGTCCAGCCCACAGCCAACTGTGTCCATAAGTCATTGGAAAGCTTGGGCATAGCTCTTGATGCTGAAAGGCATGCACAGATACTCAAAGAGGCCGAACGAGGTGATGATGGGTGTTTTAGGAATGGCATCAGGGTGGACAGGAATCTAGTGGTAGCTGCACACCAGGTCGATCTTGGAGAATATCTTGGCACAATTTAGGTAAGCTGTAAAGTCCTGGATGTGAGGAATACAGTGACGGTTGGGTGTCGTGACCTAGTTGAGATGGCGGTAGTCCCCACATGGTCTCCAGCCCCAAGATGCTTTGAGGACCATGTGAAGTGGGGATGCCCATGGGCTATTTGAGTGGTGCACTATGTTCATCTCCTCCATCTTCTGGAACTCTTCTCTGGCCAGCTGGAGCTAGTCGAGGGATAGCCTGCATGCACGTGCATGGAGGAGTAGTCCAGTTGTGGGAATATGATGCCACATCCTATGCTTAGGGCTGGCAGCTGAGAATTGGGGAGTTGTAATGTCTGGGAATTCTGCCAGGATCTTGGTATATTTGTTGCTGGAAGAAGTCACTGAGCCGAGGTGTAATGCAGTCAAACCAGTGTTGTGCAAGGTGACAGAACCGAATGTCTCTGAATGAAAAAGACGTTGTCTTTTCATGTCGACCAAGAGGGAGTGTGCCTGGAGGAAGTCAGCACCTAGCACAGGTTGTGAGACGTCTGTGATAGTAAATGTCCACTTCAAACAGTGGGAGTTGAAGTTAAGCAGGATAGTCCTGACCTCATGTGTTCTGATGTTGCTGTCATTAGTGGCGGTTAGGGTAGGTTCCTTCACTCCACACCGAGTGTCAACACCTGAGGGTGGTAAAACACTGACCTCTGCTCCCTTGTCAATGAAAAAACGCCGCCCCAAATGAATATCTCAGATGTAGGGGAGGCAATGTTTCTGATTGCCCGTAGTTGCCAGTACTGACGCCCAGTCAAGGCGTTTCCTGGATGTGCGCAGGGTGATGGCATTGCTGGGACTTGAAGCCTCACTTTTGGTGGTAGAAACACCATTTGTCCTTGCTGTTGTTGTTTGTGGCTGGAGTTGCAACCGCTCCTGATGGTGATGATGGGACAGTCCGTAAGGTCTGCTGAGGCACTGCCACCACCCTGTCAGCAATGGCCCCACCTTGCTGTTTGGCCAGCCACAGCATGTCAGCACGGGCTGCTAGTTGTCTAGGGTTGGCAAAATCGTCATTTGCGAGAAGCAGGCGAATGTCCTCAGGCATCATCTCAAAGAAGATTTATTTGAAGAGTAGGCAGGGCTTGTGTTCATCCATCAGGGCAAGCATCACGTCCATTAGTGCAGACAGTTTCGGTCACCCAGGCCATCCATGTGCAGGAGTTTTGCTACCTTGTCACTGCGGCTGAGGCCGAAAGTGTTCTGGCAGTGTGTCTTGATTCCTTTGTACTTGTTATCTGTAGGTGGCTGGCGAAGGAAATTGATGATTCGTCCAGCAATGTCTTGGTCCAGGGCATTGACTACGTAGTAGTACTTGGTTGCGTCTGCAGTTATTTGTCGAATGTGAAACTGGGCTTCAGTTTGTTCAAGCCACACCTGGGGACTGGGCTGTCCAGAAGGTGGGCAGTTTGAGTGAAACTGCATTTTGTTGGTCCAGGCTGTCTCCTCCAGGCATGACAGAATCTAGAAGAGGCAGATTGTCACTCCGAGGTCAACACTGTGGTGATTCAGGTGTTGACAGTCACTGAATTACCATCACACGGATTATTAATACAACTGACTCGGTGGTACAGAGGTCGAGTCACGAGCATGTTCTCGTGACGGCTGTGTGTTGAAGACTGGCTCCCAGGTCGTTGCACCTTGTCAGCTGCCTTCCTGTGTCGTTGTTTTTTGGTCGGTACAGATTCACGCAGTGCTCGAGCTTGACAAACGACAGTTCGAAACCAGCGTGGCTCAACCCCCCCCCACACACACACATATATACAAGTACATATATATATATATATATATATATATATATATATATATATATATATATATATATATATATACAGGAGCGTCTGTGGTACAGTGGTAGAGTGTGCGTCTTGCACGCTGGTGGGCGGGGGTTCGCCTCTCCGCCAGAGTTGTAAAAACTTTGGGAAGCGTTCACCACGCCACTGACCACTTTGCCGGACACAAGGGGTGCTGTGGTTGAACCAGTGTCGCATACTAGTATGCTTGCACCCAGTCGGCTTAAGGCGGGCCGATTACACTTGGTTCACAGGCTATACACACATCCAGAGCCACTCCAACACTACAATTACACTCACAAGCACTTCTCACCCTACATACAGTCTCTACCAGACAGCCTAAGCCACTTGGTAGAGATACATTGGCTGTATCGTCCCTGTTTCGGTAGGGATAGGCCGGTCCTCCAGTGGACCTCAACGGCTGATGATGATGATGATATATATATACAGAGAGAGAGAGAGAGAGAGAGAGATCATCTATCATCCACCTACTGTGTGTGTATAGTATGTCAAGTTCAAGTTGGAGAAGGTGAAACTGGCGGTGAGTGTTGCGTATGGACCGTGTGATAAAAGGAGTGAGAGAGAGAAAAACAGGTTTTGGGAGAGCTAGAGAAATGCCGAGGAGCTATACAGCGATCAAAATGGGTGATGTGAATGGAAGAGAAGGCACTGGCCTTGAGGATGACATCATGGGATGTAACGGAGTAGCAGGAGAAAATGATAATGGGAAGCAACTGAAGGATAAATGTAGGGGAACGAGGTTGTACTTTTGTATCTAGTATTTCAAACACATGGATGCACATAAATATACATGGTACAGAGGCAACGGGGATCGTGTTGAAAGGAGCCTGATTGAATATGTGCTCATAGAAAGGTCGATGCTGAGAATGGCTGCTGATGCGAGGGCCATGAGAGGACGATGTGGTGGTCTGTCAGATCATATGATGTGGTATGCAAGATCAAGCTGAGAGGAGTGTGGTGGGCCAGAAGAGAGAGGAGCAGTCAGAGAGAAAGACTGAAAGTCGAGAAGCTGAGGATCAAAAAAATGGCAGATGAATACAGGATCAGAGTAGGGGAGGAGTTAGAATCAGTGAATATGAATGAAATGGATCTGGACAGCCTGTGGAATGCATATAGAGATTGTTTAGTTGGGAATGCTAAAGCAGTGTGTGTTGTGGCAAGAGCAACAACAAAGAAGAAAGGTACGGCATGGTGGGAGGTTAAGAGAGGTGGTAAGAAAAAGAGGAATAAGTGGCTAGAGTGGTTACAGAACAGGGGTTCAATTGAAATAGCTGAATATACTGAGAACAGGAAGCACGTAAAGAGACTAATGAAGAGGAAAAAGAAGGAGGTAATTGTTGTCTAGGAAGAAAAATGAATGAAAATTACTCTGAAAATAGAAAGTTATTCTGGAAAGAGGTGTGGAAATGTAGAAGTGACTGCAGAAATGTGAAGGTTGTAAGTGGTAAATTATTAAAACAAGGGGATGACGCGGGGACCTGATGGAAAAAATATTTTGAAAGCCTGATGAATGACAATACAAAGAGCAGAGCTGCTGTAAACGTGACTGGTCTTGCGGGTGTGCAGAGAAGGAAAGCAGTGCCAGGTAACGTGACACTTGCACATATGGAGAACTCTGTGAAGTGGCTGAAAAATGGGAATGCGGCTGGGGTTGATGAAGTGTGTGCAGAGGTGTGAAAGTGTATTGGAGAGAGCGGAATCAAGTGCTTGTTACATATATTAAAGAAGGCATAGATGAGTGAAACTGTGGCAGCAGAGTGGAAAAAAGGCTGTGATTGTATCCTTGTACAAAAATAAAGTTGAGCGAAGTGACTGCAAGAATTATCGTGGCATAAGTTTATTGAGTATTCTAGGGAAGGCATATGGAAGAAGTTTTATACAGAAAGTAAGAGGGATATCAGAAAAAGGGTGGCTGTAACCCTCCTTAGCTAGATCTACAGTTTCGCTTACAGCTTAGGTACACATGTGTCTGTCAGACCCAGCTTTTAAAAAAATGCTGTGGTGTCACACATGTTTATATAATGAGTTCCTGAATATCCTACAATGCATTAGGTCTTTTCAATTACAAAACTCTGTGAATATATTTTAATTAATTTTTTTTAAATGAAAAAAATGACAAACTATTTTTTTTTTTTTTTTTGCAGTCACCATACACAAAAACAAAGAAAACTATGAGCCTAGCACTTGTGTCACAACTTGAGGAATGGAGGACCTTCATTATGGGCATAGTGGATCCCACACAACATAAAATCAACTTGCAAACTCATAGTGAAAAATTCTCCCCCCACCTCAGGTACACCTGGGTCTCACAGACCCGACATGCAATTCTAAGTGATATATTGTAAAAACATAGAGAGACACGAAAGTAGCCCCCATACACCCTGCATGGCCACAAAAAGTTAGGAAGCTATTGTGAAGGACAAGAATCCTAGGCACCTATAAGTTACTGAACTATACCATCGAAAAAATTGCCCGGGTCTGTCAGACCCAGGTGTACCTGAAAAGGGTTAAGAGTAGCAGAGGACGTGTGGATCATATATTTGCAGTGAGACAGACAGTGGAGAACACTTGTGAGAAGGACTATGTGTTTATGACATTTATGGATATGGAAAAACCATATGCCAAAGTAGACTGAGAAGGATTATGGAAGGTTTTTTCGCATGTACGGAGGCGGTGACTCAGTCGGTAGAGTGGTGGCCTGCAGTCCTAACGGACCCGGGTTCAAATCCCGCTAGGGCAGGGAACAGTTTAAGGGTTTGAATTTCATAAAATCAGACTTCATTGAACTACCAGAAGACCCGTCGACATGTAGTAAAAGTACCCCCGCTATTACCAGTACACCAGTCCTGTATGGGACAGCCCTAGCATGTATTCAATATGGACGATGGGTGTTAGCGCCGAAGTGGTGACATGTAGAGGTGTGCAGTAAGTAGCAGAACTACTGGGCCTTGTAAGCAGGCTGTGAAGCCTATGCCCAGAGTCGGTTACATTAAAAAAAAATAAAAAAAATAAAGATGGTAAGCTACTATCATAGGTGCCATCAAGAGTTTTTATGATGGTAGTGAGGCATGTGTAAGGGTAAATGGGCATCTGAGTGAATGAATCGTGATCAGTGTGGGATAAGGTTGTGTGATGTCCCCATGGTTGTTCAGTATCTATCTCTCTGTCTATCTATCTATATATCTATCTATATATATATATATATATATATATATATATATATATATATATATATATATATATATATATATATATATGGTGTGAGTAGAGAAGTAAATACACTAGTAATGGAGAGAGGGATGTTGTTGGTAATAAATAGTGATGAATGGAATATTTCAAATTTGTGGTATGCTGATGATGCAGTGCTACTTGCAAATACCGGACAAGAACTTGGTAAACTAGTGCAGAGTTTTCCTGATGTCTGTGAGGGTGGTGCCTTGAGAGTAAATGTAGAAAAGAGCAAAGTGATGGTAATTGAGAAAGAAGTTGACTTCATTGTGATGTTACACTGGAATTGGTGAGAGGTTTCAAATACCTGTGTACAGTGACAGAAAAGAGAGGAAAATGTGCAAAAGAAGTGGAAAGTAGAGTGACACAAGGAAGGAAAGTAGCTGATACTATAAAGACCTTGATAAGAAACTGAGGCTTGAGTGATGCAGCTGTGCTAGGCTTACATGAAGGAGTGTCAGTACCAGCTTTTTCATATGGATGTGCTGCTATGGTGTGCCATGAAAAGTCGAGAGAGACAGCAGTGGAGATGGGACGTCTGAAGAATATATATGGAGTACAGAGAATGGATAGGAAAGAAAATAAAGTGATTCGTAAAAGATGCGTAGTGAGGAAGTCAGTGGACACTAGAATCGAAGAGAGTGTGCTGAGATGGTATGGTCATGTGCAGAGAATGGATAACAATAGAGTGGTGAAAAAGGTATATCTGAGAGAATTTGAAGGAGGGAGGAGGTGAGGTAGGCCAAGGAGGAGGTGGAGGGATATGGTGGATAAGTGTGCAAGGAAGGGAGGTATGGAAGTTGGTGAGACTGGGGGTCTGACAAGAGATCGAGCTGGCTGGATGAATGTTATGAGAAGAAGCGCATGATCATGGATCTGGCACCCTTTTTTAATTTGACGGCGTTCAGACTGACTCTATCGGATACGTTTACGTGAAGCTACAGAATGTGGTGAAAGTTTTTGGTGTATCAGATACAGCCACGATTCCGGGGGCTTGATTGATGAGTGAATGGAAGCGTTCCCAGGTTGCCCTTTCTGCTTATCAGAGAGGGGACCTAACCTGGGAGCAGCACCCCAGGAGGCTGCCCGATCAATGGGTGTACAATGGCGGGGCAGTTACAGTGCCAAGGCACACTTGGAAGGTATCCTTGTAGCTGTTCTGGTAAGGTGCCCTGAGGCCACAGTCAACAGCCACTGGCCGCAGCTGGTGGGATATGTGCTCCAGGTCCCATGCCTGGATTTGAGGCTGAGCATATGAGTGGGACTTGTATTCTGTCTCCCCCTTTATTTACCCAACTATTGCAAAATGAGAAGAAACAACAGTAAAAGCAAGCCTGTTAGATGCAAATAACCCAAAGGATTCACAGCGGCAATATGGAATGTGAGTGTTTTGAATGGTAGAGCAGGGGAAGCAGGAGAGACACTGAGTAAGTGGAGGGTGGGTGTTTGTTGCGTACATGAGGTCAGGATCAGTGAAGGATCAGCTACTGTAGAATGACTGCTGGGAGAGACTATCGATATGAGATATTTTGACAAAGAAGTGTAGACGGATATGATGGTGTGGGTGTGCTGGTTAAGGAGCAGTTGGTGGAATGTTTTATGAATGTAATGAGAGTGAATAAAAGAGTTTTAGTAGTGCAAATATTGTTTGATATACTCATGACTGAAGTTATACTAGCCTATGCTCCACATGTTGGTTTGGATGATGTAGAAAATTATAGATTCTAAGAAGACTTGTTGAGTGTGGTTGGTGAATTGAGGGATGATGAGATTGCAGTAATGAGTGAGGATTTAACCTTTGGGTCCCTGATTCCATGTCCCATGGAATTTGCTCGAAGTGTGCTAGGCGTACTGCTTTCTGCCTATCGGCTCATAGTCGCAAAGCTCATAGGTCCCTACCCCTGGGTTCTCTTCTTTATTAAAATTTGAATATGCCCAGTTCCGTCCTATATTGAGGACACTGGACGCTAATGGGTTAAAGAAACTGACAGAGTCGCCAGTGTTTAACCCATTGCCTCACAGATTCCCTGTGCAAAGGATTTTGCTGGAAGGCTGCTAGGCATACAGCCCTCCACCTGTCGGCTTACAGTCGCGAAGCTCATAGGTCCCAACCCCGGGGTTCCCTTCTTTATTAAAATTTGAAAATGCCCAGTTCTGTCTTATATTGAGAACACAGGGCGCTAATTGGTTAAATGGTCATGTGTGTGAAGCAGCCCAAGGATATGAAGTGGTACATGGGGGATGCGCATACTTGTATGGTATGAGGATATGCGGAATGGAAAAGAGTACTCGAGACTTGGAAGGCAATGAACATAATTTTGTGCAACACACATTTTAGGAAAAACGAGAGGAGGCTGACTGTACATGAGTCTGGGGATAATAGTAGCCAGACTGAATGGTCAGGAGGCTGATAGGAGTATGATGAAGGATGTTAATGTTATAAGGAACGAAGAATGTATGCAGCAACAAAAATAACTGATATGTGAATTGGTGCTTCAAAAGAGGGTGCTGACGAAGAGAACATATGCATTCTGGAGGAAAATATGAAAGTTAATAATCAATCAGCAAGGGATGCATTCTATAGCAAGATGAGAAGAGCGGTGGCTCAGACAGGGAACTGTTGACAGAACTGTTAATGAACAGTACAGAGCTCTCAGGAACAATGAATTGAGAGTTACTGATTCAGTGTGTGGATGGACAAGGGACCCTCAAAGATATGAAGTAAAATGGTGGTGGGATGCGAGTGTAGAAGTCACAGTTAAGGAGAAAAGATTTTTTTTTTTTTTTTTTTTTTTTTTTTTTTGAAATGGAAAAGGGATGGAAAATGAGAGAAACACTTCACTACAAAGCAAAGGGCTAGAAAGCAGGTATACAGGGCAAAGCCTGATGGTGGAGAATTAGGTGAAGCAGTGCATGAAGAAAAGTTTTTCAAGCGAGGAAGAAGGTTCCGAAGGCCAGGAGCCTGAAAACTGTTCCTTCCAAGAACAAAAAAAAAAAAAAAAAAATACAACGGAGAATCAGTTTCAAGATCCGTTTTTTTTTTTTTTTTTTTTTTTTTCGAGAGGCCTGAGTACACTGCGACAGAAAGATTTGAGATCATAGGAAGTGGGAAATGCAGACCGAGGGAGAAAGTTCCAGATTTGACCTATTGCATAAATGATGGACTAAGAGTAACAGTTAACTCTCGCATTAGATACGAGTAGTTGGACAGAAAAGGGTTGAGAATTTGTTGCTAGACGGGTACAAGCGCCTGTCATACAGATGCAGGGATGCAAGCAGGCACATCAAAGGATCAGTGACCATTGAGGTTGCGATAGAAAAGAGATAAAGATGCAACAGTGTGGCGAAAAGACAGAGATTGAAGGGAGCCAGTAAGAGGAGAAGAGTTAATGAGATGAAAGGCCTTTTACTCCACCTTACTGAGAAGAGCTGTATGTGGTCAGCCTCCCCACACATGAGAGTTGTACTCTACACCGGGGCGAATAAAACCAATGTATAAGGTCAACAACTGTGTAGGGATGAAGGAAAGGTAGTGGTGAACAGTGAGGATATTAAAGATGCTGGGTAAGAGCATTATAACTGGTTGCAAAAGGAGGAGTTTGACTGGAACAGCGAAGGTTTGGAGTCAGTGGATCCAGTGTTGAAGGTTTGGAGTTGGTGGATCCAGTGTTGGGCCCTAAGCATTTTCATTGATGTTATTACTGTAAGGTGGAGAGCATGCAGGATGCAGTTGCTAAAGGCAGAAGGTGTGTCTGTATTTACTGCTGAAGCGCTGAAGGCTTCAGGAGATATAGGAGTTGGTTTATTTAGTGACTTTATAAATCTGATTATAATGAGTGTGCTATCCCAGATGAATGACTAATGGGTGTGAGTGTTAATATATAAGGGTAAGGGTGTTGCTCTGGAAAGAGGAAATTGTAGAGGCCAAAACCTTTTGGAGTAGTAATAAAGGTAATGGACAGAGTCCTAGAAGGTATGGCAAGGGAAGAGTGAATTATGATGAGATAAAATGAGGATTAACGCCAGGCAAAGAAAACCCTGATGCAATAATCATCGTCTCACAGTTTCAAGAAAAACACGAGGAAAGATAAGGGAGCTATACTTTGTTTTTGTTGAGTCCCTAGAGAGGTGGTGAGGTGGACAATGAGATCGAGAAGTAGAGTGATAATAACTTTGTGTGTGGGTGCTCGCACCCAGGTGAGAGTGAATGGAGTGGTGAATTTTCCGTGAATGTTGGCATCCATCAGGGGTCAGTCTTGATCCCCTCGTTGTTTGTTATGTTGCTTGAAGCTCTCTTTCGTGGCTTCAGATATGAACTCTGTTGGGAGATGCAGATTTCGTGTGTGCAGTGTGTCAGGGAGAGTTTGTTAAGGTTGTCAGATTAGAAAGGCCTGATCTTGCTGAAAAGTTTCTTCAGGGTGTGGAGAGTTTTGTTTTTTGTCTGATACAGTGTCACATAGTGAAGGTGGGGCTAGGGTATGGAATAGGTGGAGGAAGTTCGGGGAGCTGTTGCCTCTCTTAACACTAAGAGAGCTCTCCACCTTCCATGCTGAGGGATCTTTGAATGCGACATAAGTTAAAAGTGTAGTGCTGTATGGTAGTGGGACCTGTGCTAAGAAAGGGGCTATATATAGGCTGAAACCTACAGAAATGACATTGATTAAATAGATGTGTAATGCGTTCTTGAATTCGAGGGCTGGCTGGGCTGACCGCGACTGAAGAATTGAGAGGAAGGATGGGACTGGAATGTTTCGGTGCTGGGATGAGGAGGGAAAGACTGAGATCGTTTGAGCTTCCTGAGAGGATGAAAGGTGACAGTTGGATGCGGAAGGTGAAAAATGTGAACGTCGGGGAAGGGTTGCGAGAGACAGACTGAACAAGACCTGAGACGAGGTCATAGAGTGTGACCTTATGCGTAAGGGACTGAATAGGGAGGCCAGGAGAAACTGAGTAGCGTGGATAGCCTCTATTAGGTGACCAAGACCAACACATACATGTAAAAATACCCCCGCTAATATCAATACAACAGTCCTATATGAGACAGCCCTAGCATGTATTCAATATGGACGGTGGGTGTTAGCGCCGAAGTGGTGACATGTGGAGGTGTAGCAGGACTACTGGGCCTTGGGATAGGCTACTGCCCCCGAGATATAGGCTCTGAAGCCTTCGCCCAGAGTCGGAGACATAAAAAATATATATATATAGATGTGTGTGTGTGTGTGTGTGTGTGTGTGTGTGTGTGTGTGTGTGTGTGTGTGTGTGTGTGTGTTCTTACCTAATTGTTCTTACCTATTTGTATCTTTACAGGAATGAGTCAAGCTCGTACTGTCCCGTGTCTTAAGCCATATTTATCATACATATCCTTAAATTTGTGAATTGTTTTGGCACACACTATTTCATTCGGTAGTGCATTCCACTGATCAGTTGCTCTATTTGGGAAAGTAAATTTCCTTACGTCTTTATCACCTCTCTTTTTATGCAGTTTTTTGCAGTGTCCTCTTGCTGATGATTCCCCATAGGTTAAGTAATCATTTAAGTGTATTTTCTCCTTCCCTGATATGCACTTATATAGCATAATCATGTCACCTCTTTTCCTTCTTTCCTGTAGTGTTGGTAGATTCAGTTTATTTAGTCTTTCTTCATAGCTCAGATCCCTTAAGCTTGGTACCCATCTTGTAGCGGCCCTTTGAACTTTTTCAATCTTGTCTATGTGTTTTTTGAGATGAGGACTCCATAATAATGATGCATACTCCAGAGTTGGTCTGATGAATGATGTTATTATCTTTCTTAGCATGTCTTCATTAATGTATGTAAACGCTATTCTCATATTGGCAAGCAGTGTACACATGTTTCGTACCTTCTCACTGATGTAGTCAGCCGGAGATAGTCTGTTATTGACAATCACACCTAGGTCCTTCTCTCCTTCTGATGTGTGTAGGTTTTTTTTTTCCTAATTTATAATCCCGATCAGGTCTTTTTCCACTTTTACCAAACTTGATTACATGACACTTGTCCACATCGAATTCCATTTGCCATGAACTACTCCATTCATGAAGCTTATTTAATTCTTCTTGTAGCTCTTTACAAGAGTCTGTGTTAGTAATTCTCCTTTGTATTTTTGCATCATCTGCAAACATATTTAGATAGCTTTCATTTCCAGTGTTACTGTCTATATCATTTATATACACTAAAAACATGATTGGTGCCAGCACTGAGCCCTGTGGTACTCCGCTTGTCACTTCTTTCCATGATGAGTAATTTTCCCTTAGTACTGTTCTCATTTTTCTTTTCATTAGAAAATCTTGCATCCAACAATACAGTTTGCCTCGAATTCCTCCTTGATGGTACAGTTTCCATAAAAGTCTTTGGTGTGGTACTGTGTCAAATGCTTTCTTAAATATATACTGTCCACCCATCCTTCTCTTTCCTGTAATGTGTCTGTTATTCTGTCACAGAAGCTCAACAGATTAGTAACATGATTTTCCTTTTCCGAAACCAAACTGTTTTTCTGTTATCATACTGTGTTCTTCTAGGTGATTTACCCAAGCTTTTCTTATAAGCTTTTCTAATACCTTGCTTACAACACTGGTTAGTGATACTGGTCGGTAGTTAAGTGGATTTTGTCTATTCCCTTTCTTGAATAAGGGAACAATGTTTGCTCTCTTCCAAATATCAGGTAGTTTACCTTGACTCAAGGATTTCTTGAAAATTAAAAATAATGGTTTACTTAACTCCTTTACACATTCACGTAGCACCCAACATAAAATTTCATCAGAACAATTTGCTTTTCCGTTGCCTAATTTACTTAGCTCCTCTTGTATTTCTTTTTCTGATGTTTGTATATCTGGTAGTATGTGTGGACATGCATGTTCCACATAATTCCTCTCAAATTTTTTTTCCTCTGTAAAAACTGATTGGAAATTCTTGTTTAGTGCTTCACAAATATCCTTCTCTTGTGTATAGGTGATTCCATCGTCCGTAATGGATTGTATTTTATCTTTTACTTTGGTTTTGCTTCTGATGTAACTGTAAAATAGCTTTGGTTGATCACTACTCTTATTTATGATATCCTCCTCCAGCTGTTTTTGGGCTTCCCTCGTTATTCTTGTATAATCGTTTCTTGCCTGTTTGCAATTATTATATGCCCTTTCACTATTGTGTCTTCTGTATCTATTCCACAACAAATCTCTCTTTTCTTTAGATTTTTTACATTCAGTATTGAACCATTTCTTTATTTTCTTTTCTGCTTCTTTGTGATGTGGGATGTACTTCTGGACTCCTGTTTCATAAAGTTCACAAAATTTTTCATATATAGCATTTAAATCTTGTCCTCTAAGCTCATTTTCCCAAGCAATCTCTAAGAAGTACTTATTTAGGTCATGATACTTTCCCTTTTTATGTTTAGGCTCTTTTTGTAACTTTCATTGCTGTTACCTATGTCATATGCAATCCTGAAATTGCAATTTAGTACTGCATGGTCGCTTTTCCCGCATGGAGGATGATATATTAAATTGTCAATATCGTTTTCTTGCCTAGTAAATATGAGATCTAGCATTGAAGGTACATCGAGTCCTCTTTTTCTGGTGGTTTCCCTTACATGTTGCGTTAGGAAAAACTCTTGCACAAGATCCAGGAGCTTTTGGTCCCAACAGCTTTCTTGGCTTATTATATCTAGAGTATTCCAATTTACATTTGTATGAAAATCTCCAGTTAGTATAATTCTTTTCGATTTCTCTTCCATTTTATGTAGTAATGCTCTTAAACTCTGAATTGTACTCTCCGCCAGGTTCTCATATTCAGCTCTTTCCCATGTGTTTGATCTGGGTGGCAAGTACAAATTGGCTACAGTTACTTTCCCTTCAGATGTATTTATCTCTACTGCAATCAGTTCTACTTGTGAGGGTATATCTAATTCTATTTCTTTGACTTTTAGATTTTTCTTAGTTAATATTATAATTCCTCCTCCTTTTTTTAAGTTCCTATCTCCTCTCCATATATTATATTCCTCTCAGTTTAGGATTTCATTCGATATCCTTGGTGTTAATTTTGTTTCAGTTAGGAATATTATATGTGGTTCATTTTCTCTGACATAATCATTCATCTCTAATAATTTAAGATACCATTCCATCCATATTTGGGTACATCAACTTAATCATCTTGTTTATATACTTGTCATGATTTGGTTCTACTACCTTCCTCCTTTTTATTCCCTCCTGTTTATGTACCACTTTCGTACCTGCAATCCAATTACTTTGTTAAAAAAATGTATTCTTCTGCCCCTCTGATTTTCCCTCATTTTTTTATTTTGCTTCCTCCCTCTTCTCTTTCAGTAATTCCAGTTCCTCTTGTGTTAGGCATCTTCTTATCCATACATTTTTGAACTCCTCTTTTTCCATAAGATTCTTTGCATTTTTTAGTATCTCCTCCACGGTGTTTATACTCTGGAATGTTACCTTTAAGGGTCATGACTTGCTTTTCACGTATTTCCCTAACCTTTTGTGTTCCTCTATGTCTTTACTACAGATTTCCTCTGATACTTCTTTCAGTATGCCCATTACATTTGCCATCTCCTTTTTGTCTCTTGAGATCTTGTTTTTTACTTCTTCCTCTTCTATACCAATGATTTTTATAGATTTGTTAATATCTACTGAATCTCTGACTTACTTAGGATTGTTTTGGATTATTCTTTTCATATCCTTTTTAATGCTTATTTTCTTCCACCCTTGTTTCCAAGTCTTTCTTTACTTTCACCATTTCAGCATAAGTGGTTTCCACATCATTTTTGTAGCTTTGCACAGCTTCATTCACCTGTGTTATCTTCTCCTCAATATCACTGCTCTGATCTATCAGACTGCTTACTTGCCTAATTGTCTCTGTATCATTTTTGTACTCTTCCATAATACTCTCGTGGTTGACTACTGTACTTGCCATTTCACTAATTCTCCTCCTAAGTGTACCCACTTCAACTGTTAGCTCATTTATGGTTGTGTCTTTCTTGTTGACTTCCTCTCCTAATTTTTCTATTTCTTCCTTTTGCAAGTGCATCTGTTTCTTAATTTCATCAATCTAATTTTGAAAAGCCGTCTCTAACCTGTGTACACTTTCAGCCAGTTTGTTGTGAGTCTCCATTTCAACCAGTTCTTGGTAGAAATCATCATCCTGCTTTCTACCTTTATCCCTTTTCATTTCCAAATTTGCTTTACTAAAGTATGTGGTCATTTTGCAGTACTAAAAGCGCATATAGTACATACATTCCCTGGGGCAGATTGTAGACTAAACAACGATCAGCTGATTGTGTGCATTCTTGCGCTGCTTGTTTACTTTTCTGTTTGACCAAGTCTTACTTAAAACTTCTTCTTTTTTATATTAGAACACCATTTAGTCTAACCTTGTACAGAGCTTGACTCATATAAAGATACTTATTTAGGTAATGCTGCTGGCCAAGTTGGCCAGGTATAGAGCAGTGTCGAGTTGCGTCTGCTCTCTCTCGGTGCCTCGGTGTGTGTGTGTGTGTGTGTGGGTGTGTCGATAATTTGGTCCTGGGTATATGTAGGGAAATAGGGAGGTCGACTGAAGATCATCGAAGCACTGCCAAAATAAAGTTGTGAGACGTAGTATGGCTCGAACTTGTCACTGCTTATTATATATTGGGTCGTCGGCTAGAAAGAATAGGTAGGTCCATATCCTTTTAACCTTCCCCTTTTGTGTATCAGTGAGGTGAGCTTGAGCAGTCTTGGGTTACGGAGTTTATTGTACAGTTGTATCTAACAGTGATTTACAGCTGATTGTTGCTTCCATGGCCGGGAGCCATCTGAGTGTGCTTTATGCATTACGGAGGTTATTCTTTCAGGCATGGAAGCATACATTCCTTTCTCGTATCCTTTGTCTAATGCAAGAAAGCCTTGGTTTAATCACGCTTGTTCTAATGCTGTCCACAACAAGGAGAGGGCCTACAAAAAGTACAGGAGCCAACCCACCCCTGAATCACATCATCTTTACGTTTCTGCCCGGAATCGTGCTAAGTCTGTTCTTTGCTCTGCTAAAAATAATTACATCCGTACTAAATGCTCTCAACTCTCCAACTCGAATTCTTCCCGCTCCTTCTGGCACCTTACCAAAAACCTTTCTAACAACTTGACCTCATCATTCTTCCCTCCTCTTTTCTACTCTGATGGTTCTGTACTATTTCTTCTACTGATAAAGCAGATCTCTTTGCTCAGACTTTCTCTTCCAATTCCACCTTCGACGATTCCGGTGCTGTTCCTCCATCACTTTCCCCCTCTGACTTCCTCATGGCTGACATTAAAATTTCATCAGCTGATGTATTTTCTGCCATCACTGGCCTCAATACTAACAAGGCATATGGTCCTGATGGAGTCCCTCTTGTTGTTCTCAAGAACTGTGCTTCTGTGCTTACACCCTGCCTAAGTAAACTCTTTCGCCTTTGTCTGTCAACTTGTACCTTTCCTTCTTGCTGGAAGTTTGCTCTCATTCAGCCAGTCCCAAAGAAGGGTGACCATTCCCAATCCTCTAACTATCGTCCAATTGCTTTAACATCCTGTTGTATATCAAAAGTTTTCGAGTCAATTCTTAACAGAAAGATTTTAAGGCATATTTCCTATCACAACCTTCTTTCTGACTGTCAGTACGGGTTCCGTCAGGGACGCTCCACTGGCGATCTTGTCACCTACCTTTCAGACTCCTGGTCATCCTCCTTTCGGGACTTTGGCGAAAGCTTTGCCATTGCACTTAACATCTAAATGGCTTTCGATCGGGTCTGGAATATATCTTTCATTTCCAAACTGCCCTCTTACGGTTTCTATCCCTCCATCTGTGCCTTCATCGCTAGCTTCCACTCTGTTCGTTCTATAGCCACTGTCGTAGACGGCCATCGATCTTCTCCTAGATCTATCAACAATGGTGTTCCTCAGGGCTCTGTCCTATCACCAACTCACTTCCTTTTATTCATGAATGACATTCTAAGCTGTACGTCTAACCCTATCCACTCATACGCTGATGACTCCACCCTTCACCTTTCCATTTGGTTCCCGCAATGCCCATCTCAGCAGTTACTTCAACAAACAAGGGATGAGACTATGGCACACCTAATGTCTGACTTGGCTCGTATCTCTGAGTGAGGTAAAAATAATTTGGTTGTTTTCAATCATCTAAAACTCAGTTCTTACACCTATCAACCCAACAAAATCTTCCACAGGTATACCCACTAATGTTTAATAATATTCAGCTTAATCCTGCATCATCCCTGAACATGCTTAGGGTTTCATTTACTCGTGACTTATCTTGGAAAGATCATATTACATCTCTTGCAAAATCTGCTTCCAAGAGATTGGGTGTGCTAAGCCGACTCAGTTCCTTCTTTACCTCTGCACAATTGTTGACTCTATACAGGGGTTTTATCCGCCCCTGTGTGGAGTACAACTCTCATGTGTGGGGAGGCTCCCCACATACAGCTCTTCTCAACAGGGTGGAGTCCAAGGCTTTTCGCCTCATTAACTCTCCTTCTCTTACTGACTCCCTTCAATCTGTGTCTCTTCACTGCACTGTTGCATCTTTATCTCTTTTCTATCACTACTACAATGGTCACTGCTCCTTTGAACTGCCTACATGCATTCCTCCACCTCTATGACGGGCGCGTAGCAACCGTCTAGCAGCAAACTCTCATCCCTTTTCTGTCCAACTCTAATGCAATAGTTAACCGTTACTCCCAGTCCTTCGTTTATGCAACAGGTTAACTCTGGAACTGTCTCCCTCTGTCTATTTCCTACTTCCTATGATCTCCAGTCTTTCTTTCGCAGTGTGTCCAGGCATCTCGAAATGATCGGATCTTGAATTTGGCTCTCTCTTGTGTTTTGTTTTTCTCTCGGAGGGAACTGTTATTGCGGACTCATGGCCTTTGGTTCCTTTTTCCTCGCATTAAAAAAAAAAAAAAAATAACGTAGCGTGATGACAAAGCCTTCTAGCTGACTCTGGTGTTATCGGGGCTTCTCTCCAACCCCTTCTGACCTGAATGGAATTTATCCGACATTATGTGCAGTTTGGAGAGGATGCGTGTGTGTGTGTGTGTGTGTGTGTGTGTGTGTGTGGTAGATTCCCATTCTTGTAGACTGACTGACTAGAGCTGATTACCCCACGTGTCTGAGTACGCCATGAAGTTCTTGGTCGTCTGGACTACAGAGATTTTTTTGGGATACTATATTAAGCATTCTTGACGGTCTGGGGAAAAAAGACTGCGGATATACATTATGTGGACTGACATTCCCAGTGAGACACTGTGTATATCTCCAGCAGACACTACATCTTGCACATTGTGTTATGAGATGTATACTAGTACCTATATAATGCCTACATATCGCTTGGTCACGGAGAGCTGTCCTATCAATGACAGTAAATACTGTCATAACATATTAATGCGTACTATATACACAATCAACTTGTACTAAGTGAAATACATAATATTGTAAAAGCAAACATAATTGTGATTATACAGTGATTATAATTGGAACCATTGCAGTAATATAATTGTAACGTAATAAACCTGTACATGTATAATAGATATATAAATATAATAGCATATTTAAAAGACTTGCTCTATATATTGATATATAAATGAAACATAATAGTATAATTATAGTGTATATATATATATATATATATATATATATATATATATATATATATATATATATATATTACTAACAATATTTCCTCAGTTTGTCTCACTTGTCTTAAACACCTATTCCAGGTTAGCAATCCTTGCTTGTATTCTGTGCATGGCCAAAAAGTAATATAGCAAATATGATGGAAAAAATTACAAAGATGACTGGAGCTGGGCTGTATACATAATATGAGTTGAACATAATCCTATTGTATTCTTCCGAAGGTTGTATTGTCTGATTTATTAGTTGCATGGTTTCATACTTCGGTAAAGTCAACG
This sequence comes from Coenobita brevimanus, assembly GCF_032717465.1. Lineage (NCBI taxonomy): Eukaryota > Metazoa > Arthropoda > Malacostraca > Decapoda > Coenobitidae > Coenobita > Coenobita brevimanus. The sequence goes on along the minus strand of NC_137032.1, from coordinate 22,992,984 downwards.
TAATGTGTGCACTTATATTTAAGTTCATCCTAGGTAATGGCTGGAAGTACTTGTGTGTGTTTTTGAGAATGGCATACTGGTTTTTAGTAGACAAAGTGGATAGTGTAGTTGTCAGAACTGCACAGTAGCCTGGTGAGATGTATACACCAGATGCTGATGTAGGGTCTGGAGGTGTGTCTGGGCAAGTCACAAAAACTGATGTATTTTGAGTAAAGTAGAACTGTGAATGTCCAATGGTTTGGTGATGGATGAGTTTATCTGGAGCAAATGTGAAGTTGCAATGATGAGCGATGTCGAGATTTTTTATGATAGCCATTTCACATGGGACTGTCTCAGCTGGCTGAAACGTGAAGACGTAGGCGGGACAAAGGTGAAATGCATGTAATGATGTGTAACATTAGTGTTCACTTGTAGTAAAAGTGACAGCGTCCTGTTACTGGGAGACCATGATGACTAATGAGTCATCTTTCTTAGAAGGAAAAGGGTACATTTCATAGACTGAAAAAAATAATCTGTTAAGAACGGTACATGAACTGCTATTGATGATGTGAGTGTTGCTTCCAAATATGGATAATATAAAATCAAATTTCTTTCCTCAAACAAAGGTTTCAACCCATGCTTATGTATGCCTTGACCAATTATTTGACGGAATTGCGAATGGGTCGAAAATTATTGGTGATCCTTCCGTTACCAGCATTAGCAATTCCTTTCATCAAAGACTGATAATGAGCTCTAGTATTGTCTAACTCTAGTAATATTACGTCAATATGTTCCATGATTACTGAGAGGTGTTGGTATAATGTACTGTTCCCTTCTATTGTATTTACTTTCTCCACAATTCCTAGGGTTGATGTTTCTGCCTTTCTTAGGTTCTTTACAATCATTAGCATTAAGGTGTTCTGGGTATCAGCCAACTTATGTTGATATGAAAGAATTTGTGCAATTGTGTTAAATTTGTTATTTATTTCCTTCAGATCCTTTTTTGCAGCCAATCGAAAAATGTCGCCTATAATTACTTCACCTAGGTCGAACAAACCACGTCTGATACGTGTATTTGTGATGTCGTGTTCTGCCCTAAGAGTGTTACTCCTCCCTGGTGGGATGTACTAGTTCATGGTGATCATAATGTGCTTAGCCTGGTCTAGCTTCCAGTCAGGTAACTTCAGTAATTCAGCAAGTTCCTGTGTAGGGTGATCATGTGAGGAAGGGCGTGTTGATTCCGCATTCAGAGTTCTAAGTGGACCTGATATTTTCTGTAACATTACTGGAAGGTCTTCCAGTACGGTCAGACGAATTTCGGTACTTATTATGTCCTGTGCAATTGCCCTTGAGGCTGTTGGGGCAATCAGACACCCTTGTCTGATTACATGACCTACCTTTCAGACTCCTGGTCATCCTCCTTTCGGGACTTTGGCGAAAGCTTTGCCATTGCACTTGACATCTCAAAGGCTTTCGATCGAGTCTGGCATAAATCTTTAATTTCCAAACTGCCCTCCTACGGTTTCTATCCTTCTATCTGTGCCTTCATCGCTAGCTTCCTTTCTGGTCGTTCTATAGCCGCTGTTGTAGACGGCCATCGTTCTTCTCCTAGATCTATCAACAGTGGTGTTCCTCAGGGCTCTGTCCTATCACCAACTCTCTTCCTTTTATTCATCAATGATCTTCTAAGCTGTACATCTAACCCTATCCACTCATACGCTGATGACTCCACCCTTCACCTTTCCATTCGGTTCCCGCAACGCCCATCTCAACAGTTACTTCAACAAACAAGGGATGAGGCTATGGCACACCTAATGTCTGACTTGGCTCGTATCTCTGACTGGGGTAAAAATAATATGGTTGTCTTTAATGCATCTAAGACTCAGTTCTTACACCTATCAACCCGACAAAATCTTCCACAGGTATACCCACTAATGTTTAATAATATTTAGCTTAATCCTGCATCATCCTTGAACATGCTTGGGGTTTCATTTACTCGGGACTTATCTTGGAAAGATCATATTACATCTCTTGTAAAATCTGCTTCCAAGAGATTGGGTGTGCTAAGCCGACTCCGCTCTTTCTTTACCCCTGCGCAATTGTTGACTCTATACAGGGGTTTTATCCGCCCCTGTGTGGAGTACAACTCTCATGTGTGGGGAGGCTCCCCACATACAGCTCTTCTCAATAGGGTGGAGTCAAAGGCTTTTCGTCTCATTAACTCTCCTCCTCTTACTGACTCCCTTCAACCTCTGTCTCTTCGCCGCACTGTTGCATCTTTATCTCTTTTCTATCGCTACTTTAATGGTCACTGCTCCTCTGAACTGTCTGCTTGCATTCCTCCACCTCTACGACGGGCGCGTAGCACCCGTCTGGCAGCAAACTCTCATCCTTTTTCTGTCCAACTCTTTAATGCAAGAGTTAACCATTACTCCCAGTCTTTCATTTATGCAACAGGTCAGCTCTGGAACTGTCTCCCTCTGTCTGTATTTCCTGCTGCCTATGATCTCCAGTCTTTCAAACGCAGTGTGTCAAGGCATCTCAAAATGATCGGATCTTGAATTTGCCTCTATATTGTATTTTGTTTTTCTCTTGGAGGGAACTGTTATTGCGGGCTCATGGCCTTTGGTTCCTTCTTCCTCGCATAAAAAAAAAAAAAAAAAAACATGTTGAGGGTGTAAGTGAGGTGATCCTCTTGATATCAACAGGAACATGATCATCTTTACCTACCGAAAGAACAACTGTATTAGATATCTGATCCACTGTTGTTAGCAAGCTATGCTATAGGTGATGATGAATACTACAGTTATCTCGACCTGTTTAATCTTGTTACCTATAAAAGGAGTCTAGATCGATTCCTAAGTCATGTAAGTGCCTTGTTACGATGAGAGCTGTATTGGTTGCACCTATGTTTGTCTGATATACGAAAGCAATTTATTCCGATATGTGTTAAATGCTTTCGGCTAATTTCCACCATGTGTACTGGGCTTTTCGGTCGTGTCCGGTGTTTTATAATTCCATGTTAAATTTCTTCAGACCTTTTTTAAGTGACTAATATGTATTTCTTTTTCTTCGTCACTCGATAGTGACTTAATCACTTCCTTATTGGCTTTTCTCTTAATTACTCTGTTTGGGCCCACAAATTTCGGTGACAGTTTGTTGATTCTAGTGTGACTGATGCCATAGACAATTTCACCTATGCTGATGTTTGATTTTTTTGCCTTCTTATTAAATGATTTTGTCATTTCTTCCTTGGACATCGTTAACTGTTTCTTTAGCTTTGTGTGTATTTCTTGAAATTCACTTGAGCAAAGATAAGGATAATCATCATAATTTTATACGGGAATTTGTTTGCCTTCTAACGCCTTGTAAGGGAGACGTTTGTCTGACCCATAAATGAAGAAATGAGGTGTATCTCCTATAGATTTATTAATTGCACAATTAATTGATGCTTTAACGTTGGCGATCCAATCATCCCAGTCTGCATAATTTTCATTGAGAATGTGCCATAATACAGTGCTTCGCAAACTATCTTATGTGGCGGACCGGCAGTTTTTTTTTTTTTTCAATGTGGCGGACCGGCATTTTTTTTTTCAATCTCCACAAATAACACACTGCGGTTTAGGCACTCCCCCATCATTCGTGGCTACAAAACCGAATTGAATGTATGAGGAGTCCTATTTCCGAGTAAAGCCAGTACGAATTCTTTTTGCCGGCAACACTTCTGTTTCAATTACATCGCTGTCATCTGCTTCAGAATTATTTGTGTGTTCAGCAACCGGATGTTTTGGTCTGATAAACATGTCCATTGGGCCTCGCTTTGCCATCTGTAAATTTGGGATAAAAATAATGAATATAAATTCCATAACCCGGGTATATACTTAATTTATGATATTAGGATGAAAGCCGAATAAATGCAGTGGGAATGCTTTTATTGAGAAATATTTATTTAATTGTTTAATTATTTATTTGTTTTAATTAATTTTATGTGGAGAAATACAAATGATACTAAAGCAAATACATCATAAATAGTGTGAACCAGCCTTTAAAATTACTAGTACAGTAATCACTCCAATATCCGGATCAATAGAGCCATCGGTAGGTTCGGATATTGGTTTTGTCCGGATATTGGGCCCCAGCTTATGGACTTGTACTTACGGACCCTAACACAGAGAAACACCTATACAACTCCCTCCGGACATGCATAGCACCTATTTAACACCCAAATCACACCAATAAGGCACATAAATGACTGAAATAAATGCAATAGACACATAAAATGTGGGTTTAGAAGTATGTTCATACATTAATAAACATTCTGGTACTTATGGACTCTAACCGAACCTAACCTAACCGAACCTAACCGAACTCTGAAAAACACATTCCTACTGCACATGCATGAGGTAAGTTTAGTATGGAAAGAAGTACAGTATGACACTTTCTGGTAAGTATAGTATGGGAAAAAATACAATATGAAACATTCTGGTAAATATAGTATGGAAAATAGTACAACATGAAACATTTTGGCTACTTACAGCAAGTCCCTGGCCACCTCGATGAATAACCGCCTCCTCTCGGACTCTGACAGTAAGAACGATTTCCTGAAGCACTTGCACTACACTCTTCCTGAAGTCTTGCACTGAACTTAGTCACTAACACACAGAAGTCCGTTCTTTTCACAGTGTTCACTTTAGTCCAAATAATGTTCCATTAAATTTAAGTGTTGCACATTAACTTTTCCCAGGCCATGGCGAAGAGCATAGGTCTTGTCGCGGTGAGAGACAGGCGGGAAGTGGGGAGGATGCAGCGGCGCTCTATCGGACGTCGGAGGAATGACGAACCAAAACAATGCTCTCACGCGGCGCGCGCGGCAAGTTCAAATTACGGACGGCAAAAAATCGATTTTTTTCCCAATTTTTTTGGATTTTCGGACCATTTTGGGAATGTTTGATCCCAGGACAATAAGGTTCGGTTAGTGGGGATGTTCGGTTATTGGGCGTCCGGATATTAGAGGGATTACTGTACTTACTATTTCTGATCAGTGGGTTGGGACGTGGTCCCAAATGACAAACACGCAGATACCCTCTGTTCCACTTCTTGATGGTAACTAACTGACTGCTCCACACGTGTGGATCAAGGTTGCCAGATGTGTGATATGTTTCATGGCTGCCACTCATAGTAAAAAATCGGCCAAATCTATTAATTGGATGCATACGTTTAATGTTTCCAAAATTAATTAACTACCATACTGTATTCTCATTCCAATTATTATTATTTTTTTTTTTTGGGGGGGGTCTCATGCGTATTCAGTTCACTGTTTTGCTGTTCATTATATCGCATTCGTTAGTTGGATAGCAATGACTTTTAACATGAGTGAGTAAATGAACAATGTAGCCATAATAATACAAATCTCCGCGTACCGGCAGACGATGGCTCGCGTACCGTCACCGGTACGCGTACCACACTTTGAGTAGCACTGCCATAATACATCTATTTTTTTATTTTTTATTCTGTCTTTCCACCAATCCATTAGAAGCTGGATGGTAGGCCAAGACATTAGCCTTCTTTATACTGTATTGTTTTCATATTTCTTGCAAAACTTCAGAGTTAAATTCACGACCATTGTCACTTAATAGCACCTTTGGTGTGGTGAACGTGGAGATAACACTATCAATAATTACCTGCGTGACTGTTTCTGCTGTTTTATCCTTAATTGGAACCAAGATCACATATCGTGAGAAATGATCAGTGACAACAAAAAGCTATTGATTGTGATTGGTATTTAAGGTAATTTAAGTAAATCAACCGCGACAATGTCCCATGGTTGGTTAGGTACAGGATATTTCCCTACAGGTGCAGGTGATACCGTGTAACCTTTGTGTCTAGCACATGACTCACATTTGTCTATGTGATCATGTACGTCATTGCGTAACGTTGGTCGAAAACATGACATCCATGCCTTCGTGACTGTCCTTTCCTTGCCAGGATGCTGTGCATGTGGACAATCATGTTTTATCCTTAACATATGAGGTATCACTGTACTACGAATAATTAACTAATAATTTCTCTATGGTTTGGTTGTCCTGGATTTACCCAAAATAAAGCATTGCTTACCATTGTGAATTGTTTAAATGGTACATATAACTTGGGCAATGGTACATCAGTGCCTGTCTTGAGATGATATATTACTTTAGACCATACTGGGTCCTGTCTCTGTGCTTGTGAGATTTCTTGAATTGTAGGGATAATTTCACCACTGTTGGAGAGTGATTCACATGGACTTATTGTAGTGTCAATGGCTGATGGATTTTGTGATATGGCGTCAGCTGCCAAATTTAGTTTACCTTTATGTAGTGAGTATTTACATTGTAACTCTGGATTTTACATTTCCATCGTGCTCTCCTCCCAGAGAGGAGTTTTGCTTGGAACATACCCAAGAGAGGCTTGTGGTCTGTGTATAGGTGAATTTCGTATCCATACTCAAGGTCATGAATTTTCTGTAGCGCAAATATTACCGCTAGGGCTTCTAAGTCTGTTGTATAGTAATTTTTCTCTGCCCCATTTATTTTTCTACTGGCAAAAGCAATGGGTTGGTATTTGCCTCGTTTATCCTTTTGCATCAATACAGCATCTAAACCTTTGAGGGAGGAATCTGTGCAATTTATGTATGGTTTTGTGAAATTATGATAGGCCAAGCAAGGTGCACATGTAAGTTTACTTTTTAGTTCCTCTCCCCACTGAAATACTGCTTGTTTATTTAGTAGGTGGAATAGTGGTTCTGCTATGTGAGAGAATTGTTGTAGGAACAATCTGTAGTATCCAGCTAGCCTTAAAAATTGTTCTTCTTTATCCTTATTTGTTGGTTCAGGGAAATCCCTTACTGCTTGTATTTTGTCCTCAGAGGTGTGGATCTCCTCTGCATCTAGTCTGTGGCCTAAGAATTTTATTTCCTTAATGCCTTACCCGCAGGCCGTCACTACCGTGATGCTTGTTACTTAAGTACCATACCACGGGGCGTCATTTCTGTGATCCAGGGATTTTTTAAATTGCCCAGGTTTTCAAGTGCGGTCTTGTATCATCTATCAGTACTGCCAGTGTGTAGCTTTAGGCAGCGCTGCTAATACCGCTAGTATTCCCATCCAATGTTACCAATTTAGCCATTTTTCTGTGTTTGCCTAACCTCCCCACCTCCCCTCCCTTACCCCCTCCCCCCCATAGCTACAGCCTGGCCGCACAACGTAACTCCCGGCAGGTTTTTCCATTCACTTTTTCCATTTAAATGTGCCCTATGTCCTATTCTCATACTAAAAATATATGTATATTTTAAAAAGGGAAAAGGCTAATTGACACTGCCATTGGTCATGAAGTAGTTAATTTATCACCCGGCAGCACCCCACGCGCACTTGGTCGCTAATTTTCCCTTTTCATTACCCATTGAAATGTCCCTTATGACCGATTCTCATACTTTAAAATATATATATATAAAAAAAAGAGAAGGTTAAGTGATACTTTCATTGACCTGCAAGTAGCTGATTTATCATGTATTGTCTAGATTTCTTGCTATCCCCGCAGGAGGGGCGTGGTGTAGTCCCACCATCTTTACGGGTAAGGAGTTAAAGCAAAATTTGCATTTAGACAGCTTAATTTTTAAACCAGCTTTGGCTAACTTGTGTAGGAGCTGGTCCAATTTCTGTAGATGTTCATCTATTGTGTGTGTTGCAAATATGATGTCGTCCAAGTATACAAACATACCATCACCTAATATTCTAGATACCACACTGTTAATTAGTCGTTGGAATGTGCCTGTCACTGTCCTCAATCCCATCAGCATTCTCTTTTTCTGATAATGCCCACAGTCTGTAGAGAAAGCAGTGTATTTGTGGGATTCTTTATCTAGGCCTATCTGATTATAGCCACTTAATAAATTGATTGTAGAAAGGACCATATTTTCTGGTCCAGTGTTGTGCAGGACATCACTTAATAATGGCATGGGAAAACGGTCGGGAATGGTTTCCCGATAATCCACAACTACCCGCATTTCCTTATTTTATTTGGGCACAAAGAAGAGTGGTGCATTCCATGGGGACAGTGAAGGTTCAGTGATGTCCACTCTTAACATTTCGTCCACATACGAGTACTGCTTTGCTAGTGCAAGTTGTAAGTGTGCAACTCTGTATCCTGGCACACATATTGGTTGTGTATCCTGTTTTATGTTAATATGGTGTTGGATTAGATTTGTACACCCTAAGTTTTCACCAGGTAATGTGACAGTCTGTTGCTGCTTCTGTAATAAATCAAATAAATCATTTTCCATATCAGAATGATCTGAGCGAACCAAATGCTCATTTATGGACTAGTTGTCTGATGAGTTTACTCTGCTTGACGCTTCTGCTACTGTCACTTCACGTATAGGAGAGGGCAAATCTCTAACCTACGAATACAGGTTCCTTTCTTAATCTTCACATCTCCACTCATGGTGTTTGCTACAATGCCATTAGCTTCACCCTTGTCATTTACCAAACATAATGCACTTTCTATCAAATGGCCATATATTCTATTAGTCTTTTTTGATACAATGACGTTACAATTTTTCAATATACTCTTAATCATAACTTGCATGAATGATTTTGGTGGTAAATTTATATCATAATTAATGCTTGCTGGGTAAGTGAGCGAGTCATGATTGGATTGCCAGTGAGTGGGCGGGAGATGGGGGTTGGCTTGTAATGGTTGGTCAAGGCACCCGTTTTCATTGAGAGATTGTTTGTCAGACGCTACCTTCTTTGTGTTGTGTGTAATCGCTCATGTGACTAATTTTCCTATAATTGTCTGTAGTATCAATAGATGAACTTTCCTCTATGAAATCGCTATCGTATTTAATTCCATTGAAATGGGGCATCAATATTATATTTTATGTCCTCATTGCATTTAGTGCAAGCAGCACATTTCCTCTAAGTGATAATTTTTTTTACTACGTAAAAAGTGGTAGTGAATGATTTTCTGGTCTCTGAGAATTTCATGTTTTACTCAATCATGCCAGTAACCTATTTCTTTACCATCCATTGTGTATAAATTTAACTCTGAATTCTCCAAAAACGTCACTTTTCTTCTATTTCTAAAAATTCTTTCTAACTGATCATGCATTATTAAAGTCACTGGTGAGCCTGAATCCAAAAATATTGAAATCTCTTCTTCTTCACATACAGCAAATACCAAAATGCTTTTATTTCCAAAAATACTTCCTATGTTTACTATTTATTTGGATGTTTTATGTGTCGCCGTCTTTTGTGCTGGTACAACCTTGCCCCGACCAGTAGATAGATACCAGTTTTTCTATTGTTTTACAGTCGGAGGTCCAGCAACCGAAAGATCTATGGTTCCTGCAGTACGGTTCAAACTCTTTTGCATTTTGTCTGTGTTCTTTATTCTTAATGTAAGTCACCTTTCGTGTGACCAGGATTTGAGCAATAGAAACAGAGCGTGGTACTTCCAGCGAAAGAAGTGATCATCCATTTGTGTCTTTGTGCCAACCGATGTCTACTGGGACTTTGGCCAGACTTTTGTACCGCTCTGTTACCTGGTGTGCGGGATTGAATCCTTGAGCTAACTTGACTGTGTGTTTGTTTGTGAACTGAACGAGATTGGCTCTGGTCCTTGCCAGGACTTGACTATTTTATCCCCGTTACAATTTCTGGCACTTTGATCCCTGTCCTCTTGGCCTGTGATGCGTTAATCACGCCAGCTTTGCTGCAGTTTAATTCCACATTATGAAGATATCCCTGGATTATATGGGATGGTTTTGGCGATTTTTAAAACCTTGTCATGAAAACTGTATAGGGCTGAGATGTTGCCAATGATGTCAACGACATAAACTGGTGAAATATTACCATCAGCGTGACCCAATTTGAGTTTTCTAGGCTAGCTAACAAGGTTTTCTTAATAGTGGAAATATCTGCTGTTATTTCCCCTAGATCTGAGCCTGAGTATGTTTGCCTTAGTAGGTCTACAATTTTGTATAATTCTAGGGTTATATCACCAAGAAAATTCTTGTCTCCAAAGAATTTCCTGAGAAATTCTGTCTTAATTTGTTCAAATGTTGAAGCTCTCAACGGCTTGTCTACCTTGAGCAAATTACCAGCTGGGCATCATTCTTGGTTTATTCTAGCTGACGAAACACATTTTTCCTTTCTCATCAGTAATGTGTCTCCCAATGAAATATTGCTGACACTGTTCAGTAAGAGTGTGTATGTCAATTTTGTCTTTTTCAGTACCAGAGAATTTTGTGAGATCATTGTCTTCATGAAAAATATACACTGGAGATGGAGTATTACTGAAATTTTGTGGAGAAGGTACTGCACTGTTGCTTGTTGGATCTGAGTTAGCCATCTCTACAGTGTTTTCCTTGCAATCGTCATTTACAGGATATTTATGTGTGTGTGTGTGTGTGTTTGTGTGTGTGTGTGTATTAAGGGCAGCCGAAACTACACATTCAAATCGCACCAGAATTGGCATAAAAATCGCAAAAAATTCGCTGATGTGAAAAGACTTGGTCCCATCACGATTGAAAAACTTTTACTATATTCAATGAGCAATAAAATTTTGACAGAAAAACGCCGCTCCCAGCGCCAGGCAAAGGATCTCTGTAGAATCTCTGTAGAATTTTTTGCCCATAGCTATAACTAAAATATATTTTAGCAGCGAGACAGCCCTCAGCTGGAGCAAGTGCGAGAGGCCTGAAGGGCCCACGAGCACTTGTAATACTCTATACTCGAAGTCATAGTAAGTTGGAGGTAAATTTTTATAAAGTTCAGTACCTACATCTGAAAATTTTGACCACGTGTCATCATTGTTTTCTTCAGAGTAAATTACATCTGTTTGCTGTTCTTTGTATGTGTTTTGTTTCCTGAGTTTGGTTTTCTACTTGTTCTTGTGTCTCTGATGGTGTTTCATAATTTATATTTTGTTGATCGTTTTCGGTTCTTGTGTTAGGGTGTTTGGCACTGCTATTCCTGATTCTTCAGGCTCTCATTGAGGCACTTTTCTTAGCATAATGGGAATACTCACTAAATCACATTCTACATTTCTCCTGATTACTAAAAAAAATAAAATTAAAAAACACATATGTCAGTGTAAATTGTGTAACTGTCTCTCACTGGGTAGTTGGCAATATTTATGTTGATGAATTATATATATATATATATATATATATATATATATATATATATATATATATATATATATTAGTGATGTATCGGATATCCGCCTTCGCCTCCGCGAAGCCTCCGTAGTGAAAATAATGTCTGCATTACTATCTGCGTCCGCGTCTTCAGACAACAAAAGCTCCGCATCATTATCTGGCACCGCATTTTCTGATAATAAAAGCTCCACATAATAATACGTCTCCGCGTCAAAGAACCGCAGAGGTTGCTGATCTCCACCCATCCAATAATTCTCCTTTCTCTTTTTGTCATAATTCTTTTTCTCTCTCCTTTTCATCCACAACTCTCCTCTCCTTTCCTCTCACCTACCAGTCCCTCTTCCTCTTTCTGGTTTCTTCTGTATTAGCTCTCTCTTCTCTCCATCTCTCATTATTCCTCTTCTCTCTCTCCCTCCCTCTCTCTCTCTCTCTCTCTCTCTCTCTCTCTCTCTCTCTCTCTCTCTCTCTCTCCAAATCAGCATATATCAAACTATAATTTACCGGTGACTCTCAATATACAGTCGGCAGCAGTTCCATGGTGTACAGACTGGCATCAAATTTTGTATAAGGTGGCGGTGATCTATTTATCTATGATGAATGACGAGTTGGGTCACAGTCCCGCATTCTGGTAATACACTTAAGAGTGGCTGAAACTCGTCACATTATACTGTATAAATGTACTGTGATATGTATAAAAAAAAAAAATCCGTGTCCGTGTCCGCAACCGCGAACATGGAGGAAAAAAAAATCCGCAGTTGTGTCCCCGTCCGCAAAAATTAATATCTTAACCTCCGCAGTTTTATCCGCAACCGCATTAAACTAGATATCTGGCTCCGCCTCCGCCTCCGCGGAGCCCTAAAATTTGGTATCCGATACATCATTAATTATATATATATATATATATATATATATATATATATATATATATATATATATATATATATATATATATATATTGCTTGGTTCGATAAATAAGTGTTAGTATATTATGGATAGTTATGTATGTGAAGTGTTAACTAATACAACTTAGGTTAGAATAAACCAGCTCACTAGAACAGTAGTGGAGATATAGTCGTGGTGGGATGTGTGGTGAGGGAGGTGTTGATGTTCAAGATTGTTGATCCAGCTCAACACGTCAGCATCGTTTGGTCATTACTGCGGAGTCATGACACTCGCTCTCCTCTTTCGGTGGTGGAGATTTTGGTGGCGGAGAAAAGTGGTGGGGGTCGTGGTGGGATGATGGAGTAGGATTGTGGAGATGGCTGTGCTGTGCTTTACCCAGATGTCACGCACTTCACTCACTTCCTTTGGTTTCTTCTTATTCTTCTTAACTTGTATGTTTGATTTTCTTTACTTGTTGGGATTAACTTGGAGGATTTTAGAGTATTCGATAGACGTAGTTTATCGCTTCTATTGTTTCTCATAAATCGTGGAATTGTGGTGGAGGTGGTTAGGAGCAATTAGGAACAGTCGTAGATTATTTTGATTGTAATTTGCTCGTTGATTGTTGATTGAGACGTTAATTGGCGTCTTTTACCGCTGTCACCAATCTCTCTGAGCGTAGTTTATCACAGCCGGTTCGTTGTTACCGCTTGCCACTAATCTCAATAGCATGGTCGTAGGTACTTGTAGGGAGATAGGGAGGTCGATTGTAGATCGTCAAAGCACTGTCAGAATAAAGTCGTTAGACGTAGTATGGCTCGAGCTTGTCGTTGCTTATTAAATGCTGGGTCATCAGCTAGAGAGAATAGGTAGGTTTCTCTTTTTCACCTTCCCCCTTTGTGTATGAGCGAGGTGAATTTGAGCACTCTTGGGTTACGGAATTTATTGTACAGTTATATCAAATACTGATTTACAGCGTAACGTAGCGTGACGGCAAATCCTCCTAGCTGACCCTCGTGTTATCGGGCCTTCTTTCCAACCCCTTCTGACCTGAAGGGAATCTTTCCGACATTATATACAGCTTGGAGACGATGTGTGTGTGTGTGTGTGTGTGTGTGTGTGTGTGTGTGTGTGTGATGAATGTGTCTGGTAGATTTCCATTCACGTGGACTGATTGACTAGAGCTGGTTACCCCACGTGTTTGAATATGCCATGAAATTCTTTGTCGTCTGGACTACAAAGAGATTGTTTGAGATACATCACAGTTAATCCTTCTTGATGGTCTGGGACAACAAGGTTGTGGATGTAGGCTACATTATGTGGCTTGACATTCCTAGTGAAAGGCTGTGTACATCTCCAGCAGACACTACATCCTGCACATTGTGTTATGAGATGTATACTAGTGCGTGCATAATGCCTACATGTGTGTGTGTGTGTGTGTGTGTGTGTGTGTGTGTGTGTGTGTGTGTGTGTGTGTGTGTGTATGTGTGTGTGTGTGTGTGTGTGTTCTTACCTTACCTAATTATTCTTACCCAATTGTATCTCAACAGGAATGAGTCAAGCTTATATTGTCCCGTGTATAAAATCACTTTAATCATACATATCCTTAAATTTATGAATTGTTTTGGCACAGACTATTTTATTCGGTAGTGCATTCCACTGATCAATTGCCCTATTAGGGAAGCTGAATTTCCTTACGTCTTTTTAAACTCTCTTTGTATGCAGTTTTTTGCAGTGTCCTTTTGCTGATGTTTCCACTTAGGTTATGTACTCATTTATTTCTATTTTCTCTTTCCCTGAGACACATTTATATAGCATAATCATGTCTCCTTTTTTCCTTCTCTGCTGCAGTGTTGGCAGATTCAAATTTTCCAGTGTTTCTTCGTAACTTAGATCCCTTAAGCTTGGTATCCATCCTGTAGCGGCCCTTTGAACTTTTTCAATCTTATCTATGTGTTTCTTGAGATGAGGATTCCAGACTACTGATGCATACTCCAAGGCTGGTCTGATGAATGATGTTATTATCTTTCTCAGCATGTCTTCATTTATGTATGTGAATGCTATTCTCATATTAGCAAGCTCTGTATACATGTTCTGTTCCTTCTCACTGATGTGGTCATCCGGGGATAGTCTGTTACTGATAATCACTCCTAGGCCCTTCTCTCTTTCTGATATATGTAGGGTTTTACTTCCCAACATATAATCCCAATATGGTCTTTTTCCAGTTTTACCAAACTTAAGTACATGACAATTGTCCACACTGAATTCCATTTGCCATGTATTGTTCCATTCATGATGTATATTTAATTCTTCTTGTAGCTCTCTACAAGAGTCTGTGTTAGTAATTCTCCTATGTATTTTTGCATCATCAGCAAACATATTTAGATAGCTTTCATTGTCAGTGTTACTATATTGTTTATATACACTGAGAACATAACTGGTGCTAGCACTGAGCCTGTGGTACTCCACTGGTCACTTCCCTCCATGATGAGTAATTACCACTTAGTATACTGTTCTCATTTTCCGTTTTCTGAGAAAATCTTGCATCCAACAGTACAGGTTGCCTTGGATTCCTCCTTGATGGTACAGTTTCCATAAAAGTCTCTGGTGCGGTACTCTGTCAAATGCTTTCTTGAAATCTAGATAGATACTATCCGCCCATCCTTCTCTTTTCTGTAATGTTTCTGCAACTCTATCATAGTAGCTTCATAGGTGAGTAACACATGATTTTCCCTTTCTAAAACCAAACTGCCTTTCTGTTATCATCCTGTGTTCTTGTAGATGGTTTACCCAAACTTTTTCTATCTGCTTTTCTAATACCAGTATCTTACAACACTGGTTAGTGATACTGGTCGGTAGTTGAGTGGATTTTGCCTATTACCTTTCATGAATAGGGGAACAAATGTTTGCTTTCTTCCAAATATCAGGTAGTTTATCTTGAACCAAGGATTCCTTGAAATTCAAATATATTGGTCTACTTAACTCTTTTGCACATTCACGTAGCACCCAACATGAGATTTCGTCAGGACCATTTGCTTTTCCTTTGTCTAATTTACTTACCTCCTCCTGTATTTCTTTTTCTGATACTTGTATATCCAGTAATATGTGTGGGCATGCTTGTTCCACGACATCTCTCTCAAAATTATATTCTGTAAAAACTGATTGGATATTTTTATTTAGTGCTTCACAAATATCTTTCTCTTGAGTACAGATGATCCCTTCATCAGTAATGGACTGTATTTTATCTTTAATTTATGTTTTGCTTCGGATGTAGCTGTAAAATAGCTTCGGTTGATCACTACTTTTATTTATAATGTCTTCTTCAAATTGTCTTAGGGCTTCTCTCCTTATCCTTGTATAATCGTTTCTTGCCTGATTGTAGTTATTATATGCACTCTCACTATTGTGTCTTCTGTATCTATTCCACAACAAGTCTCTTTTTTTCTTTTGAGGATGAATAAAGTTTTAAATGGTAAGTTGCTTGAGGAGGTAGAGTGTTTTAAGTATTTAGGGTCACATGTTACTGTGGTTTGGAAGAATAGATGCAGAAGTGAAGTTTAAAATGAATGAAGTAGGAAAGGTGCTGGAAGGAACGAAAAAAAGTGTTTAGATGCCGTTTGCTTTGAATGGATATTAAGAGAACGCTGTATGAGGGTCTTGTGGTACCGACTGCGTTATATGGGGCTGAACATGGAATATGGGTGTAGCAGAGAGGAAAAGTTTGAATGTAATGGAGATGAGGTGTCTGAGGAATATGTGTGGAGTGACACGTATGGATCGAGTGAGAAATGATGAAGTGCAAATGAGAATTGGAGTTCTTTGGGAGATGGCTGATCGAGTTGAGCAGAGGGTGTTGCGATGTTTTGGGCATATGGAGAGAATGGATAATGAGCAATTGGTGAAAAAGATAACTAAATCTGATGTGAGAGGTGTAAGGCTGAGAGGAAGACCACGAATAGGATGGATGGATAGTGTGAAGAGAGCGTTGGATGCGAGAGGGATGTCTGTTGAGCAAGGAAGAGTGGCTGTGCGTGATAGAAATGAATAGAGAGAAACTGTCAATGAAAAAATGATGACACAGCCCTGAGGGGGTATTCTTCCGCATTTGTCTGATCAGCTGATCAGGTCAGGTGCATGATAGTTTCCCTTTTTATACTTTAGACTCTTTTTCTAACTCTCATTATTGTTAACTATGTCGTATGCAGGCCTGAAGTTGCAATTTAAAACTGCATGGTCGCTTTTGCTGAATGGTGGGTGGTGGATTATATTGTCAGTATCATTTTCTTGCCTAATAAAAATAAGATTTAGTACTGATGGATCATCAAGGCCTCTTTTTCTGGTGTTTTCCTTTACATGTTGTGTTAGGAAACACTCCTGCACAAGGTTCAGGAGCTTTTGGTCCCAACAGCTTTCATGGCTTCTTACATGTAGAGTATTCCAGTTTATATTTGTATTGAAATCTCCAGTTAATGTAATTCTCTCAGATTTCTCTTCCATTCTATGTAGTAATGCTTTTAAATTTTGAATTGAACTCTCTGCCATGTCATCATATTCGCCTCTTTCCCAAGTGTTTATTCTGGGAGGCATGTATAAATTTGTCACAATTAATTTCCTTTCGGATGTAGTAATCTCTAGTGGAATCAGTTCTACTTGTGAGGGTATATCTAGTTTTATTTCCTTGACTTGTTGAAATATCTTTGTTAATATTATAATTTCTCCTCCTTCTTTTATATTCCTATCTCTTCTCCATATCTTGTATTCCTCTAAGTTTATAGTATCGTTTGATAGCCTTGGGGCTAATTTTCAGTTTGGCAAATAATATGTGGTTCCTTTTCTTTGGTGTAATCTTTCATCTCTAATAATTAAGATACCATTCCATCTACATTTAAGTACATTAACTTAATCATCTTGTTTACATACTTGCCATAGCTTGAGTCTGTTACCTTCCTTTCTTTTACTCCTTCTGGTTAAGTACCACTTTCTTTCCTGCAATCCAATTACTTTGTAAAAAAAATTTACTCTTCTCTTCCACTGATCTTTCCTCAATTTTTGTTCTTGCTTCCTCCCTCTTCTCCTTTAGTGTACCCAATTCCTCTTGAGTTAGGCATCTTTTTATCCATGTTTTTTTTTTTTTTTTTTTTTTTTTCAATTCTCCTTTTACCATGAGTTTGTTGGCATTTTTAAATATTTCCTCTACAGTGTTTGCACTCTGGAATGTTACTTTCAAAGGCCTTGACTTACTTCTCTCATATTTCCCTAGCCTTTTATGTTTTTTCTATATCTTTCTCACAGATATCCTCTGATACTTGCTGCAGAAAGTTCATTATATTTTCCATCTCCTTTTTGTCTCTTGAGATTCTGCTTTTTATTTCTTCTTCACCTGTGCCACTGGTTACTATGGATTTGTTAATCTCTACAGCTTCCCTGACTAGTTTTGGGTTGTTCTTTATAATTCGTTTCACTCCCCTTCTTAAGTTTTTTTTTTTTTTTTTCTACCTTTGCATCTAAATCATTCTTCACTTTCACCGTTTCAGCATATGTAGTTTGTACCTCATCTTGGTAATTTTTCATCATTTCATTAACCTGTGGTACATTCTCTTCAATGTTACTACTTTGGTCTATCAAACTGCTTGCTTGCCTGATTTTCTCCGTATCATTTCTGAAATCATCCATTATTCTCTCATGGTGAACAACTGTACATCCCATTTCACTAGCCTTTGTTCTCAGTGAATTTGTCTCAGTTGATAGTTCATCTATTGTTGCGGATTTTCTGTTAATTTCCTTTATTAATTCCTCTTTTTTTTTTTTTTTTTTATTCTGTCTGCGTAGCTCATTCTTTATTTCATCAATTTCCATTTGATAAGATCTTTCTAGCCTACTTACTCTCTCAACAAATTTATCGTAAGTTTCCTCTTCAGTCAGGTCTGGGTAGAAGCCATCATCCTGTTTTTTTACTTTTAACTCATTTCCTAACACCTTCTACAAGCATCTTTCCAAAATAAACCATCATAAAGAAAAGATCTCCATTTACAGGTTTTGCATCACTCTGCCGTCTGCTAACCTTGGTACTGTTCAGCTGATGTAAGGAATTTCATCACAATCCTCGACACTGATATAGTTACTTTACACTTCTTTGTTATTTCTTGTTTTACTATGATGAATCATTACCTAAATTAGCCTGATACGAGCCTGACCCATAAATAGATACACTTTAGGTATCCCCAGAGAGCAGCTCAGTGATACGCGTCCAACCCGTGTGCTAGCCATTCAGTATGTGTTCTTACATAATTGTTCTTACCTAATTGTATCTTTACAGGAATGAGTCAAGCTCGTACTGTCCCGTGTCTTAAACGATATTTATCGTACGTATCCTTAAATTTGTGAATTGTTTTGGCACACACTATTTCATTCGGTAGTGCATTCCACTGATCAATTGCTCTATATGGGAAACTAAATTTCCTTACGTCTTTATCACCTCACTTCTTATGCAGTTTTTTGCAGTGTCCTCTTGCTGATGCTTCCCCATAGGTTAAGTAATCATTTATGTCTATTTTCTCCTTCCCTGATATGCATTTTATATAGCATAATCATGTCACCTCTTTTCCTTCTCTCCTGTAGTGTTGGTAGATTCAGTTTATTTAGTCTTTCTTCTTAGCTTAGATCACTTAAGCTTGGTACCCATCTTGTAGCGGCCCCTTGAACTTTTTCAATCTTGTCTATGTGTTTTTTTATATGAGGACTCCAGACAACTGATGCATACTCTAGGGATGGTCTGATGAATGATGTTATTATCTTTCTTACCAGGTCTTCATTTATGTATGTGAACGCTATTCTCATATTGGCAAGCAGTGTATACATGTTCCGTACCTTCTCACTGATGTGGTCAGCCGGAGATAGTCTGTTTAGGTCCAAAAATGACATAATCTAAACCTGACAATTGATTTTCTTGAAAAAACAGGCATTAACAGTGGTGCCCTTTAAAGGGTTTATGATGTCGGGATGCAAGTAGTCAATCAAAATAATAACTTGGAATATATGAGTTTGATAATTGATGGCCTGGTTAGCTCCAAAAGATGAAGTTGGTGTGCTTTGTGAATATTGGAATCTCTCTCTCTCTCTCTCTCTCTCTCTCTCTCTCATATTTAGCTAGGCAAATTACTCGAAGATATAACCATACTTAGCCACCATTTCCACACACACACACACACACACACACACACACACACACACACACACTATATATATATATATATATATATATATATATATATATATAGATATAGATATATATATATATAATTCCATTAAACATAAGCATGTCGATTGTACCTTTATGTTGACTGATTTATGTAACTAACAAGAAACAACGTATGTAAATATATACCCAATGGAGGGAGTTCCAAAATACTTGACCTCTTCCCTACAACTAATCCATCTGCTTATGTTGTTAATCTATTCTCTCCGTTGGGCTCCTCCGATCATAGTCTTATCACCTTAACCTATCTTATCGCTTCAGTGAGGCCCTTGGCCCCTCCCAGGAAGCGGCGGCTGTGGCACTTTGGAGCTGCTGATTAGTAGGACCTCAGGAAGTACTTCTTTGATTTTCCCAGGAATGATTCTTGTTTCTATGGCCGGGAACCATCTGAGTGTGCCTCGCGCATTACGTGGGTTTTCCTCTTGGGCATGGACGCATACATTCTTTTATCTTATGATGGACGAAAAAAAAAAATTAATTGCGCTTGTTCTACTGGTGTCCACAACTAAGAGAGGAACTACGAAAGGTGCTGGAACATCCCTGTGCTACTCTGGGGGTTGACCTGATGACGTGGACAAAAGGAGTGCTCCCTGAGCGTCCTGACTCCTGCCCTCACTACATCACTTAGTGTCATGTATGGTGATGTCGGGGTCAGAGCACGCTGCTTTCAATGTAAATTTTCCCTTCTAATACTATGTATAATGATTCAAACTTCGTTATTTACTAGCACAAGGGATGCGTAACATATGTGAGGTTCCGAATTGCAAGGGAAATTGCGGATCAGGATCCAAAGTGCACGTGTTTTCCTTCCCCAAGTATAAGGAACTTTCCAGGTTGTAGGTGAGAGCAATTATGAGGGATGGATAAACACCAGGCAAGAATAGCAGGGTGAGTACTATTTAACTTTTTAACCTCCTTTTCGTTCAACAACTTACCTGTTTTTCTGTAGTTATAGATGTATGCATATGTCTTTCTTTCATTTATATATAGAGAGAGATAGATAGATCATGGAAGAATTCTTTCACTTCGACCCTTCTAAATTTACTAGACAGTAACTAAGTATTCCTTTTACTATTCTTCTTCATTATCATAATTATATATTTTTTTTTCCTCTCATCATCATCATCCTAATGATTTTCACCAGTTTCATCATCATTTTCGTAATAATTGATGTAAGACCGACCTCCATTCGTCATCTCTTTGTAGTGTTTATAAGTGTTATTATTATTATCATTTGTTATTAGTTTTAGTAACCTCTTAGTATTATGATTTTCATTACTACGCATTACATACCAATAGTTAGTTACAATTATTAGCACAATGTCTACACAGTAGCTAGTGTTAGCCATCACCGCTTACCGGTTTGTGAGCTGCAATTTAGGCCCGAGGATTTTAGGCGTGAAACATCATACTGGACTTTGATGAAAAGAATGAGAGGAAAATTGTTGCAAAGTTTCTTCGCCTCTGTGGTGGTGCAATCCCTTCGCAGTTACCAAACTGCCCTTCTTATTTTTCTGGACCATCACATTTTTGAGAAGCTCCTGATATGAAGACAACTCGACTGGAAGCGTCTGCCATACAAGCTGCTACTAAAAAAAGAGCATTGTTGATGACGTTCAGAAGTTAATTATATATATATATATATATATTTATATATATATATATATATATATATATATATATATATATATATATATATATATATATATATAAAATTGTATACGTGCATGCGTTGTTGCTTTCTTTTTACCAGTGACGAGTGTGTGTGTTTTTGTATATTCATTTATATATTTATTAACACTCTTACAGCAAAACTGGATATGAGGGCATAGCAACTATTATCATCTTCACTGAAAGGATACGTAGAAAAGAATTCCTGAATTTGAAAAGCTTATTGTGAAATTTGAGCGAGAAAGGTGAGAGTACGACTAGATAATGGCCGTGGTGGGGGAGAGTCACGGAGAGGTTCCTCTCTTGTTGACGTCACGGAGGATCCACAGACCTCGAGCCTACCAGCCCTCGAATCTCGACTCTTTTATGTTTCTGCCTGGAATCGTGCTAAGTCTGTTCTGCTCCCTGCTAAAAATAATTTCATTCTTACTAAATGTTCTGAACTTTCCAACTTAAATTGTTTCTGCTCCTTCTGACATTTTGTCAGAGACCTTTAAAGAAACTTTACTTCATCACCCTTTGCTCCTCTTTTCCACTCTGATGTCTCTGTAGATGGTTCTTCTGGTGATAAAGCAGGACTCTTCACTCAGACTTTCTCCTTCAATTCCACTTTAGATAATTCCTGTACAGTTCCTCCATCACTTCCACCCTTCTGACTTCCTTATGGCTGACATTAAAATTTCACCAATTGACGCATTTTCTGCCATCACTGGCTTCAGTACTAACAAGTCCCAGAGACTATAATTCCACTTCGTTACAACCTCCGAACCTATCTGTTAAAGTAAAGGAGATAAAAAGGATTTAATGTTTCAAAAATAGAAAATTGGTCATAAGTCGGGCATCTTCGATTTTCCAATATTTCGGAGAGACGGGCATGAACCTCCGATATGGCCCTGCATTCATACAAAATATGAGAAACTTCCAACAAATTATTTCTGAGATACAGAGCAGAACAGATGTACAGAATAAAGTACGTACGGAAACAAACTAATCCAAGATTCCACTTCGTGAGAAACGAGGAGGAGTAACAAGGCATATGGACCTGATGGGGTTCGGCCCGTTGTCTTCAAGAACTGTGTTTCTGTGCTTACACCCGGCTTAGGTAAACTCTCTTGCTTTGCCTGTAAACTTGTATCTTTCCTTTTTCCTTGAAATTTGCTCCCATTCAGCCGGTCCCCAAGAAGGATGGCCATTCCCAGCCCTCGAATTGTCGCCCAAGTGCTTTACTATCCAGTATTTCAATTTTTTTAAAATCTGTTCTTAACAGAAGAATTTTAGAGCACCTTTCTCATCACAAGCTTCTTTCTGATCGTCAGTATGGGTTCTGCCATGGATGCTCCACTGCCTATCTTCTCAGCTACCTTTCAGACTCCTGGTCATCCTCCTTTCTGAACTTTGGCGAAAGCTATGACATTTGCCATTACACATGGATCGAGTTTGGCATAAATCATTGATTTCCACACTACCTTCTTACGGTTCCTGTTATTCTCTCTGTGCCATCATCTCCGGCTACCTTTCTCGGCTTTCTATAGCTGCAGTTGTAGACAGTCCCCATTCTTCTAGAGCTATAAATAGTTGTGTTCCTTAGGGCTCTGTCCTATCAAAATCTTTCTTCTTTCAATTCATCAGTCACCTTCTAAACCGTAGATCTAACCCTATCCACCCATACATGGATGGCTCCACCCTTCACCTCTCCATTCGCTTCCTGCAGCGTCCATCTCAGCAGTTACTTCAACAAACAAGGGATGAGGCTATGGCACACCTAATGTCTGACATGCTTCATATGCCTCATTGGGGCAGAAGTAATCTTTTTGCTTTTACTGCTTCAAAAATGCAGTTCTTACTTCTTCCAACCCGTCAAAGTTTTCTACAGGAGTATCCTCTAATTTTTAACAATATCAAACTCAATCCTCCATCATCTTTGAACATACTTGGGGTTTCATTCTCTTGGCACTTATCTTGGAAAGATCATATTACCTCCCTTGTAAACTCTGCTTCCAAGAGATTAGGTGTGCTAAGCTGACTCTGTGCCTTCTTTACCCCTGTACAGGTGTTGACTTTATACACGGGTTTCATTCGCCTCTGTGTTCAGTACAACTCTCAGGTGTGGGAAAACTCCTCACATACTCTTTTCAACAAATTAGAATCAAAGGATTTTCGTCTCATTAACTCTCCTCTTCTTAATGGCTCCCTTCAACTTCTGTCCCTTGGCTGCATTGTTGGATCTTTATCTCTTTTCTTGAGCCGTCTCTATATTCCATGCTCCTTTGATCTGTCTGCTTACATCCCTCCACCACTACGTCAGGAAAGTAGCACCCGTCTAGCAACACTCTCTCCTCCTTTTTCTTTCCATCTCTCTAAATAAAGGCTTTAATCGTTACTCCCTGTCTTTCATGTATGCAACAGGTGAGCTCTGGAACTGTCTTCTGTATTTATTTCCTACCGCTAAGTTCTTCAGTGTGTCAAGGCATCTCGAAATGAACAGCTCCTGAATTTGGCTCTCTTATTATTTTTTTTCTGGCCTCTGGTTCCTTCTTTCTTGCATAATAAATATATGCATATGAGTACAGTTACGTACTTTCCTATAAAAGCACATACAAACTCATACATATATAAATAAGCGTAACTACTGTATACATAAACAAAAATGTACTGTAATAGAAGCTCAGTAAAAATACATTCTGTAAATGCAAAGATACATTTGCATAAATATTCGTATGACAAATCCCGTCTTACACAAATGTGTGATAAATTATGAGGCGGGAAAAAAATGAGATGAAACAAGTTAAGTGATCTTAACTAGGTGACATATTTTCTTTCTGATGACGTTACCTAACTCTTCATCCCACTGCTCAGCTTCATAATAACAGACTGTGTTCTTGATTACACTGGATTCAGTGATGTTCCTATTAATAACAGAGTTGCATGACACATCTGAGGAGGCAATGTCCAACCTATACCGTGATTCTCGTCTCTCTTATGTACAAATAAGCCATTGTATGAATAGTGTCCTTACTTTATACTTATGTTGTTTGATTCTATTCATCAAGTTATTTTCCTGTCTGGCCTACGTAAAACTTATTGCACTCTTTGCATGGTATTTTGTAAATGCAGCCACTTGAATTATTAGCTATGATCTTAATCAGCCTCTTCTTCATTGTACATGAATTATCGAATGCTAAATATACATTCCACCTTTTCATAAGTTGAGGAGCTTTGGAACATTTGCCACTGTATGGTAAAATTAAGATCCTCTTTTGGTCGTGATAAACCAAAGGGATTGTCGTACAAAATATTTTCTTTGCATGTTTATAAGCTTTATCTTTGGGGTACTTTAATTTGGCTGCAATACTATATATATTTTCAATTTCCTCATCCGTGCATTCTGGGCTAGAGATACGAAGAACACCTAGAAACTTAGATCAAAACACTGACAAAATAATTTTATCTTGAGCGTAGAGTAAAAATAAATATATGAACAAAGATTAGTGGGCTTTCTGTAGATACTGAACTTAATTCCATTCCTTGCTCTGTGAACAATTGAGTCTAAGAATGGCAATTTATCATTATTTTCATGTCCCACTGTGAATTTTATGACTGTTCAGCTGAGGAAGGAAAGTATCCGGCTTTTCACTACATAGTCAAAGACATAAATCCTCTAGATATCTGAACCATACTGCACCATTAGGTAGAATGTTTCGAAGTAATCCTTTTTCAAAGAATTCTGTATACAGATTACTGTGAACAAGTGAGTGAGGGATGCCCATTGCCATACTACAGTAAATTTCGGACGCTAGTATTCTCCATTAAATTCAAATTTACGGTCTTTCAAACAAAGCTTTTCAGCTCAATGAAGGTTGTGTCTGAGACAAGCAAAGAAAGGTTATTTGACAAATCTTTGAGATACTCTAGCAGATCATCAACAGGAACCTTGGTGAATAATAATAGTACATCAAAGCTGACAAGCTTAAAATCACAATTCAAATGAAGTCCATTAAGTCGACAAGATTTCCACTATTATTTATATTTAAGGCAGAGATAGTAAGAAGTGGACTTAGCAGTGATACTAACCGTTTGGATAGCTTATAAGTAGCGGAAACTTCTGAGCTAATTATGGGTCTAACAGGATTGTTTAGTTTGTGATTTTTGATGAGGCCATACATGTATGGTAAGGAGGGAGAGACAGAAGAAAAACAAGAAATTATGAATACCTCATCAAGTTTCAATAAAGGCTTCAGTTTCTTGTTTAATTTTGAGTTTACTGATTCAAGCGGGTTTCGTTTGAACCTGGAATAAGTAGCATCATCATTAAGCGAGTCATTCAGTTTAGATAAATAATCACTTTTGTTTATAATCGCAGCAGCTTTTGTAATGTGTAATGCATTATCTTTCTTTAGGGATTTGATTGTATCGCAAAATCTTTTAGGACAGTTTGAAACTTCAGACGTGGACACAGAAGCATACACAATCCCTTTGCAAGTGGTCACTTCATCACTAAACAACAAATCGCCCTTATTTTCAAGGTTGCAGAAATCTCTTGCAATATCGACACTATCCACTTCCTTATTGTATGCAAACCCCATACCATATCCAAGAGCACACAGTGTATTTCTGTTATGGGGTATAGCATTTCCCATCCTCTCACCCTTTTAATCCTACTTAAAATGCTCTTCCCTTAACCATCCCCAGGGTATATGCTAATTTAGCAAGGTTTTGTACATATAAGAGAGAGAGAGAGAGAGAGAGAGAGAGAGAGAGAGAGAGAGACAGTGTTGCCTGTGGTAGACAAGTAGGCAAATGCTAGATAGTCTCCTTCCCACACCCTATTAATCCTTCTTAAGTACTTAATCCTGCAATAATCCTCATTGTGTTTGCTATACGGTACCGTATATAATTCACTGTTATCCATGAATTTATATGTAGAGAATTCTGTTTCATGCGTGTAATATTATTACCATCTATTTACCTAGAAATAAGGATGTATGTTTAGAACACTGGTTGTTTTCAGAGACTTAGTCAGCTCCCATGGGACTTTCCCCTGTCTCTTTCTGTATAAAAATGACACATGTACTCCACATCATTGACTGCTCTCCCTGTTAAATGATAATACATGAAAGTGCTCAGGATACTTTGTGTTTACCTTTTTCTTATGGATATCAGAATTAATATGGACAATTAGAAAATCTCCGTGTTTACAATATTAACCTTACTTTACTTTGTTTTCATTAAGGACCATTTGGTAGCTTCGAGGCAATCTCTCCTGGCGCGTCAGTGTCTCCCCCACACTGTCTCTCGCACACAGACACTCTCCCTCGTCCACAGGTTTCCTCTTACACTATTCTTTCTACACAGTTCCTTCCACATTTTTCCCAACACTGCCCCTGGCACACTGTCTCTCTCATACTGTTTCTTACTCCCCCACTCTGCCACTGTAATTATCTAACACTGTTCCTCCTACACTCTCCCCTTTACACCATTCTTCCATCACTATCTCACCTACACTCCCACCCACACTGACCCTTCCTCTCAGTGCCACTGCCACACTGTTACAGTTTTGGAATCACTGCCACTGTAACTTCCACACCATCTCTTCGACAAAGTCCCTCTCACCTTTCCAATCCCACACTTTCTATTTCACACCTGCCATGCCAAGCTGTTCTTCCTACGCTGTTCTTTTCAAACTGACTTCAACAATTTCGTTGTCTCTCTCAAACTGCCAATGCACGTTCTACACTGTCTCACCCACACAGTCAGCATCCCTCACGTACTGTCAATGTCACTCCTACACTGGCAGTTTTCCTCCCACGCTAACACTGTTTCTCCTAACACTGGAACTGTCCCTCCCACACTGGCATTGCCCTCCATATTGGCACTCCTACACTGACACAGTCCCCCACACTGGCATTTACACTGGCATTATTCTTCACACACTGGTGTTATCCCTATTACACTGTCACTGTCACTCCTACACTCGGACTATCATTAACACGCTAGCACTGTCCTTCCCACTGTTACACATACAGTACATTGGCATCCCCACACTGGCACTCACACATTTTCTATGGTAATCCCGTACTGGTGTTGTTCCCCCCACGCTTGCACTGTTCCTTCACACTGGCACTCTTCTTCACACACTAGCACTGTCCTTCTGACACTGGCACTCTTCCTCCCACACTGGCATTGGCACTGCCTCACTGGAACTGTCCCTTCCACACTGGCACTGTTCCTCTCTCACTGGCACTGTTCCTCCCACACTGGCACTGTTCCTCTCACACTGGCACTGCTCCTCCCATACTGACACACTCCATCTCACATTGGCACTGTCCCTCCCACAGTGCTCCCAATCGTTCCAACAAGAAGTGTTAGCAGTACACACACATCTGTCACCTGTAATAACAACTCCACCACGATATAGACCCAGCCTCCGTGTGTGTGTGTGTGTGTGTGTGTGTGTGTGTGTGTGTTATAATTATTCACAGGTTTACATTTGTTTTTCTTCAAGCGTGCCAGTGAAGCAAGCGAGCCAAAGTTCCTTGCCTCATACCAGCAGGTGGGTGCGGTTGTAAATTGTGACAGTCTGTAGTCATACGATTTTGTGGAAATATTCATCTTATAGGTCTGAACTACGCCTTTTTGAAATTCTCTTGAATGATTAGTATGATCATTTGAAATATATTTTCCCATCTTCACTAAAATGTTTAATAAAACTGCCAAAGTATTAGTAAAATTGTTAAAGCTTTCATTGATTGAATAACTGATTGAATATAAAAAAAATCAGGCGGCGCAACTGTCAGGGTCTTATGCCGCCAGACAATAAAGGTAAAAGGCGTAGCTAATAAAAAGTGCATATTCAAAATAAAGTCAATACCCGTCAGTAGAAATAAAACACTGAAAATAACAAAGAATAGTTTATAAAATATCAATTACTTATAAAAATGCAAGGAGGCCCCCTGCTGAAGCAAACTAGAACCATAAGTAAAATCACTAGAGTCTCCACCAAGCATCGAGGACAGACAGTAGGCACCATATGCCCCCTTATGCCTATGGAGAAATCTCTGACGTAGGTACCCCAGACTCGGACACTCTACCAGCAAGTGATGAACAGTAAGGGGAACAAGGTAGTCGTCACAGTACGGTTGAGTCTCACCACTCATCAGAAACCCATGTGTAAGCCGAGAGTGCCCAATGCGAAGCCTAGCAACAGTCACCTCTAACTGCTGAGATATGGAGGGGAGAACCCTTGGCACAACCATTCTCTGAAAGATTTAGTTTAGTATGAGCAACATCATTTCAGTGTCTCTGCCAATGCGTACGAACTGTGTACCGCAAGTAAGGTGTTGCATCAGAAGCAGGAAGCACGTTGTTGGTTGGCAGCTGCTGAGAAGATGCAGCTTTAGCTACTGTATCTGCTCTCTGGTTGCCCACCTCACCAAATTGTGAGAGAACCCTAACAGAAGTCCACATGACGGCCACGACGGCCAAGAAGAAAAAGCGTCTCTAAAATTGATAAAACCAATGGATTAGATGCATTAAAAGACTCCAGTGCAGAAAGGGCACTATGTGAGCCACTAAAAATGACAAAAACAGATTGGGGGAGAGTAAAAATGATTTTGAGAGCATATATAATTGCAGCTAGTTCAGCTATATACACGGAAATAATACCTGGAAGGCTACCGCCTCTGCTAAAGGAAGGGGAGACAACACCAAAGACTACTCAGGTATCAGTCTTAGATTCGTCAGTATAGACGGGGACAGAACCCTCATGAGTGGAGGCATGTTCTAAAAAGAGAGAGAGAGAGAGAGGGACACCTGAGAGGGAAGTGAGCCCTTTTTAGTGACAAAGGACCTTCAAAAAATGTTATATGAGGTAGTAGCCAAATACCCACCCTTGGGATCCGATGTGGACAAACTGCTAGTCTCAGAACTGAGAAGGTTAACATAACAGACCGGACCCTTTAACCAAAGGGCTTTGGGAAACTAGGATGAGTGTCATAAACAGAAGATCAGGAATCCTGGGAGATGATGGCACAAGAAACTGAGTCCGGGATGCAGCGAAGATGATACCAACACCTCATCATTGCAAATCCAAGGGGAGTACACCAGCATCCACCAACAAACTTGAAATTGGGGATGACCTGAATACCCCAGTTGCCAGACGTACTGTACACCAGCATGATGCACAGAATTTAACAACTGGAGATGGGCATCTGTTGCAGAGGAGTAGATCTCACACCCATATTCAAGTTTAGGAAGAATAGAATACTTATGCAAGAGGAGGAGGGTCTGACAGTCAGCACCCCAAGAGGTATGAGCCAAAGCCCTCAAAAGACTCAAAGCTTTAGGACAAGCTGCCTTAACAGAAAGAATATGAGGAACCCAGGTTAGTCAACTATCAAACAGAAGACCCAGAAACCGCGTCTCTTCCACGCAGGATATTCTCTGACCATAGAGATACAAGTCATGGTCTGGGCGAACCCCCTGAAGACGACAAAAATGCAGAAAAACGGAAGCCACGAGACTCCACCCAGACAGAAATTCTATTAAGAGCCAGCTGCAACTTCCTCTCTATCAGAGACATTCTAGATGCAGTGAAGGAAACTGAGAGGTCATCAACATATAGTGAGCCTCGTACACCATCAGGAAGTACACTAATTATGCTGTTGATGGCCACAGCAATAAGAGTAACACTATGTGCTACTCCGTCTTCTAGGGTACAGGCATTAGAAAGCACTCCTCCTATTCAGACCCATAAAAAACAATTAGATAAAAACTGCTGAATAAAAATAGGCAAGTGCCCATGAAGACCAAATTCATGAAGAGAAAGTAAAATTCTACGATGCCAGGCAGTGTCATATGCCTTCTCCAGATCGAAGAAGACCGTGACCTGGTCTTGGTTAGTGGAGAAAGCCTCACAGACAGAAGATTCCAAGGACAGAAGTACATCAGAGGTAGATGTCATTTTTCGAAAACCATACTGGGCAGGGGTTATGAGGCCACCTCTCACCAAAAACCACACAAGCCTAACATTGACCATCTTTTCCAGAACTTAACATATACAAGACGTCAGAGAAATAGACCAATACTGCATAACCTGTAAGTGATTCTTACCTGGCATGGGGATGGAGATACCCACAGTGACACCCCAACAAGCCAGAAACCAGAATATCAGATCTTATTTAATAATGAAAGCAAAAACGGAAGTGACTCATCAGACAGGTGACATAAAAAGGCATAAGGAATATCATCACAACCAGGAGGGGAGTCATGGCACTGTCACAGAGCCTCCTGGAGTTCAGAAATAGAAAATGAAGCAGTGAAAAACTCTCTCCCAGAAGAGGCAAAACTGAGACCACGAGACTCTAGGTATCGATGGTGGCAAGCTGAAGGCGTATCCACATCCTTATGTGACACACTGGCAAAATGATCAACAAACAACTCTGTAACAGCGAAAGGATCAGCCACAGTTCCACCTGATGCAGATGAAACAGGAGGGGAGGGAACAGTAAATTTTCCTGCAATTTTTTTTTTTTTTTTGCTTAGTTCCACATATTAGTGATGGAAGTCCTCGAATTGATGGAGGAAACATAGCCCTTTCAGGATGAATGACTGACCTCCTTTAACCCCTTAACCGCGGGGCGTCACTTTTGTGATGCTTGAGAGCAAGGGATCATACCGCGGGGCGACACTTTTGTGATTCTGTGTTATTTTGAATTTGCCCGGGCTTTGAAGTGGTGGCTTGTATCATCTATCAGTACTACCAATGTCCAACACTAGTCAGAACTCCTAATCTCATCTGTACTCCCATCCATTGTTGACAATTTAGCCATTTCTCCCTGTTCTTGACTCCCCTCCCTACCTCCCCTCCATTACCCTATCCTCTCGCCTGCCCAGCCGTGCTACACTAAGTAAATCTTCCCTGGAATTTTTCACTGATTTCATCCATTGAAATAAGCCCTATGCCCTATTCTTATACCAAATAATATATACAAGAAAGAAATAAGGTCAGTGAGAGTGTCATACACCTAGAATTGGCTAATTATCACCTGACAACACCTCACGTGCATTCGTTTGCTAATTTTTGCTGTTTATTTCCCCTTGAAATATGCCGTATAATCTATTTTCGTAATATACATATAAGGAGGGAAGGGAGAAGCCTAAGTGATATTTACATTCACCTGGAACTACCTAATTATTGCAGGCCACCACACTGTATTCTACGCTAAGTAAATCTTCCCTGGAATTTTCCACTGATTTCATCCATTGAAATAAGCCCTATGCCCTATTCTTATACCAAATAATATATACAAAAAAGAAATAAGGTAAGTGATAGTGCCATACACCTGGAATTGGCTAATTATCACCTGACAACACCTCACGTGCATTCGTTTGCTAATTTTTGCTGTTTATTTCCCCTTGAAATATGCCGTATAATCTATTTTCGTAATATACATATAAGGAGGGAAGGGAGAAGCCTAAGTGATATTTACATTCACCTGGAACTACCTAATTTATTATGTATTGTCTTGGTTTCCTGCCAATCATTTCATTGCTATATATTAGCAGGTCTCATAGGGCTGAAGTTGGTAGTATTGCACCTACCCTAGCCAGGCGGCAGGAGGCCACCACTATCAGTTCACTGTCGTCTTTGAAAGTGGGAGTATGTCTGATTTGCTCCTGCTAACTTCCGCAGCTTTATAACCCCATGCAAAGGGCCCTGTGACCTTTACCCACTACTAAACCTCGTGTGGAAAGAGGTAAAGGGCTGACAATTGATAGAGAGTGACTATGATCTTTTTATTAAGTAAAACAGTGCAAGTGGAATTGTAAATAAAGTGTAAATGATGTGTAAACAGCAAGAAAGCAATGAATATAAATATAAGTGAACAGTGGAAAATAGTTTTATAAGTTACTTCAAGTGACAGTGCATAAAACAGTGTAAATAAAATAGAAATGTAAATAATGTAAATAAAGTAGAGAGCGTAAATAGAAATGTAAATGAATAGTATTATAAGAATACGAGTATATATACTAGGAGTAATGAAAGTGAAAGTTTCACTCTAGCATGTATGAATACTATGAGTTATGAGAGTGAAGGTGAAAGTGACATTCACTCTCAATGCTAGTATACAGGACGAGAAATGCTACGTATTTTACTGAAAGAAATTGAATCCCTACAGTGACAATAAACTACTATTAATGAAGGAAACTTATAGATAAAGACTGTAGATATATATAAGTTTTATATAGTAACAGAAATATAAACTGTGAGTGTTTTTATGAATAATAGACAACACTAGCGGCGAACGATCGGAAGTGGGATGGTCATACGCCCTCGTAATTTTCATTGCTTTCACAGTGATTTTTTTGGGGGAGTATGGATTCCAAAGTATTTGAGAATCATAGATTAGTGTTTCTAGTGATAATATCAGGCTGTGGTAATCATATTACGAGTTGTCGGGAAGTGTAAAGTGGAGACTTCGTTACCCAACTTCAGAGGTCTCCACAAGTCCTACGGTACTCGATGAAGGCTCAACAAATAACCAAGGAGAAAACTGAAGGTATGTGCCATAAGTATATGTGATTTTAATATTCTAGGACTAATAACTGATTTTTGGCAAATATTTTTAGAGAGTCTGTTGGAGCGCGAATATGCCCGCGGGAGCCGCAAGTCAAAGCAAAACAAGCCCGCGGTGTTAGGGTTAAAACCTGCCTCATATGAGCTCTTTCCCTCTGACTCGACACCAAACCCTGAGGATCCCCACGGTGACAACGAAGTCGAGAGCAGAAGACTCGTTTGGCTCTGACTGTGTAACTGCACTCAGAGTTTCACCAAGGAACCGGACATTTAGGAAATTGATCTCTCATTCTTGGAATAGATAAGGGGGCTGCTGAACACAACAAGTCATTGAAATATGACACTGCCTCAGTAAGGCAGGCAAACTCATTGAAGTGAAACTTAATTCCCTGAAAAGTGCCCAGCCAGCCTTATCCAGAAGCCAGGGAGGAAGACGTGTCTGAGGTCCACCTGCACTAGCAGTTAAGTGTAACAGAAAATGGTCACTGCCATAAAGGCCTGGCAACACATCCCAGGTAAAATCTAAAACAGCATCAGCTGAACACAAGGACAAATAATTTGCAGTGAAACTTCCAGTCTGGCTGCGGAAATAAGTCATTTTATCGGAGTTGAAAATGCCCAACTCCTCATCTTCCACTAAAGAGGCCAGCATGACACCCCAAGGGTTGGCGTCACTGTTTCTCCATAGTGGATGATGACCATTCATATCTCCTAGTAGGGAGAAGAAAGGCCACAAATAAGGCATTCCAAATCCGCCCTTTCAACAGTAGCACTAGGAGGAAGATAAAGACTGCAAAGTGCACACTGCCGATGTAAAAACATCCGTACAGCAACAGCCTACAGGGGAGTCGAGGTGTCCAGATGACTGTACGGAATATCCTGGCAAAGGAAGATAGCAGCTCCTCCATGACGATCTTGGCCTGGCACAGGATCAGAATAAAAGGCATGGTAGCCAGAAGGACCAGAAGGAACAGCATCACCTACTATGGTCTCCTGGTTGCACATGCACAGAGGAGTAAATTGAGAAACATGATGACACAATTCCTCATAGTTAGCACGTAACCCCTGACAATTCCAATGGATGATAGAACCCATAATGGAGGGATGATGATTAACTGTGGGATTGTACACCTGACAAGTGAGCGAGTTTGGACTGATGCTTATGGATGCCCTTTGGAGGAGCCTTCCCAGCACCAGAAACCCACACCCTCTGTCGAACATCCAAAGGCAAACGTGAGGATGAGGAAGTAAATTTTACAACACTCCTTCTTGGAGTGGGCATACCAGTTTGTTTGGAAGGTGGCTTGAGGAATGCCATTGGAGATCAAGGATGGCCAGTGCCCCCACCAGAAGCCCCAGAAGTGGAAGTAGAGTCCACAGGACTCGACTCATTTGAGGGCATCCTATGCTTCAGATCTGAAGCACTAACGAGTTGTCCAACAACATCTCCAGGTGGGGACTGGACCAGAGGTGAACCATCAGCTTCAGCTGCCACCTGGCTAGATCCTTCAGCCTGCAGGGCAGAGGGAACAGGAGAAGGGTCGACAACAGAGACCTTTGGTGGCCGGTCTTCAGGCTCAGAGGAGTTTGATGAACAACAGTGATGTTTGCCAAGTACAGATGGAACCTTGGTCATACAGGGTAAGATGGGAGAAAGAGTCTGGTCAACGTGGACATCTGTGACTACCACAAAAGTGTGCAAACCGTCAGCCACCGAAGTGGGGGTGGAAACAATTGGAGTAGCGGTCGGGCAAACATCATTCTCACAAACAGTACTAACTTTGGGGATAGCATCCTGTAAATCACAAGTTGATGAAGTGGGCACTGCAATTGGTCGAGGCTTCCTCTGAGATACAGGGTGGCACACTGATGTTGGGCTGAAAGCAGAAGGTCTGGGTTCTCCTTTTTGCATCGCAAAACAGAACCCTCTCACATGTGCAAATTGACTAAATCTCCTTTTCTAGGCAGTATCTTGGGCAGTTTTTAGAAGAGACAGCATTAGGACCTCCACAGTCATAGGATTTAAGGGGTCCTGTGCAATGACTGGTATAGCTTGGTCCGTCACTGGAGACAGACACCGGGAAGGCCAGCCTATGCATGCCGGCAAATTCCACTAAAATGACCATTGCCCTGACAGTGGAAACACCACTTTGAGGTTGGCACATATGGCTTAACAGGAAGTGACAGCCAAGCAAGTTTCACATTTGAGGGCTGCGTTAACCAGTTAAATATCGGGAACAAGGTCAGTGTTGGCGTCAGGATATCTTCTGTTTTCTTATGCAGGCACTCAACAGTTACTACACCATAAGACCGCATTTCCTCCAAAAACCGTGCCTCTGAGTACCAGAGGAGGCTACGAGAATAAATTACTCTTTTGCACTGGTTGAAGTTATTGCGTGGAATGCGGGAAATTTCTGAACCAGAAACTGAGGTCAAACTCATCAATTGTGAGCTGTCTTCGGGTGAAGCCACTTCGGTGAGAATGTTTCCATCTCTCTGAGATGATAGTGTTTTTTTTTTTTTTTTCAGGTGCTGAAACTATGGCATGGTGCAATTCAAATATGTCAATATCCAGCACTGGTCCACCTGTGGAGGAATTGAGTACTGGATACTTTGCATAGGTCTCAGGCTTCATGTCTTCTGAGCCTAACCAGAGAGCCTAACCAACCCGATGTGGCTTCCTCCTAGTCCCAGTTGAATGCTGAGGAAGAGGAGAAGTGTCACCAGGGGCCTGGAAAAACTCTAGAGTGGTAATAAGGGTGATGCAGTTTGAAGAACGTCCGGGGACAGAGGCCGGGTAGTCAACATTTTTATTAAAAGGCTCCATGTTTCATACAAGCAGACTTCATTCCCTCACCCCTCCACTCACCATGGAGTCCAACAAGGGGAGGTTGCATGCCAGGGACAACACCATTGGTGACCCCAAAGGTAGCGGGAGAGTATACGCGGGTAACCATTGGGAGACCTGGGTAAGGGTGACTCCAGGACGATAGGAGCCACCAGGCCCCCCAGTGCCCACTTGACTCTAGCCAACGCATGACCAGTTGACTGACCTGGTCAGGCCATACCAGGCCGCCTGTCTAGCCAGAGTAAGGGACGAAAGAGGTGTATTGCTAGCTCCAGGCCACATCGTGCAGCATCGCTCAACCCCCAGGACTCCCGTCTCCCAGTGTTATGGGACGCCACACACGGCAAACATGTGGGGAGGCAACGGTCCCGTCTTAGATGCAAATGGGCTGAGACTAACATCACCAGCTGGCCTCCTCTACCAGTGATGTAGGGCATGCATGGTCCATGAGGCCAACAGATGCCGACCCCTACGAAGGTAGGCATGCCTCCAGAGTTGGAGGTACTGCCAGCCTTGCTTCAAGCCCTGCCACCACATCAAGGTGACCCCCTCAGCGGGGTTTAAAGCATTCAGATTACTAGAGTTATTACTTCTTTTTTTTTTTTAATTACTAGTTCACTTCATTGACCATCCATAAAAAAAGAAAATTTGATTTCCCACTTAACCCCTCCATGGCCGTGGGCCCGGAATTTTATGTGCACCCCGGGCTGACGCTGGGGTAATATTCTGAAGTTTAGAAAATAGATTTTTTTTCTTGCCATATTCAAGAGAAAGTTCAGACGCACCTAACAGTGCAAATCCCAGGTTCCTAGACCCATTCTGTGGCTTGCAATGGAGCGCGAAAGTTGTAGAAATATCGGCAGCTGATATTAGCCACCAAGAGGTGCTGCTGAACTGCAACATCGCACGTGTTATAATTTTTTTTTTATCCCCCCAAAACAATGTAAGTGGTGCTGAAATGTTGTGCACATATCAGATATGATGGTATCGAATTATTTCAGTACATGTTAGGATTAGTTAAAAAAAATATATATTATGAATAATTCTTCACCTTTTTCACATATGTTTATGGTAGTGTCAAGTTATTTTTTACGTTATCGTTTTGCCCCTCCTTGGAAAAGCAAGGGAAAGGGTTGAATTTTCAGTCTTAGATGACAAAATTGCCTATCCCCTGAGGCTAGGCTCTCCCACGGAAGATGAAAGTGGAGGGTCAGATCCCATTAGCAATAGGAAGTTGAGTCGCAACTTGCCGTTCCCACACCACGTGCATGGATGAAAATTTAATCGTAATGCAGTTTCAAAATTACGAATAAGTCTGATTATTATGAACACAGAGACAAAGCAGAAATATATACGTTTACAGATGAGGGAAAACGTATTTTTTCCATAAAAACATTGTTACGGGGGGATGTGAATTTAGGAATTAAAATGTTGGATGTTACTTGAAAACAGAGAAAAGGAATTAACTTGTGAAAATCTAGCAGTAAGTTTTACTTTATGCTGACTTACTTCGCCGATTCGCTAAAGATGAGAATTTATAAACTTTCTCAACAGTACACAGCAGAGACTAATTACTCACGAGTGCTGTTTGTAGTACTGTTAGCCTCTCAAGAAAGTGACTCCACCCCTGACAATCAATAACTAATGCTAATAATAATAAACAGGTTCTTGCCGGTGCTTAACTCCTGGCTGGCACAACGGATTTAAATTTGCAAAAAAAAGCACTGGCCTAAGTACCAGTTATGAATATTGTAAAGAGTTTGTGCAAACTAGGAGCGGACACTAAAATAAGCTTAATGTGAAGAAATAAAACATGGGTCTAATTACATTAAGCTCAAAGAAAAGAACTGTAAATTTATTGATTACAATCAAATAAATTTACGTTATATGAACCTCAAAAATGAATTCAAAATAACGAGGAGAAAACAGTCACTCGCTCATTCAAAAGCTAATTAAACTTAAGCATAGGGCGAACAGAAATACTGGTCAATGAATGGGAGCCGAAACGAAAGTCTGGGCACCTGTGATGAACATCAAAGCGCAGCTATTTGCTGTATGCCCACTTCGCCAATTCACCGTCTAAGTGGAGATTCAGGATCTCGCTGTACAGCGGAGGCTCTGCTCTATGCTGGGCACAAATGGTCCTATCCTCGAGGTGACTCAAAGCTGACTAACTTCAAACTATGAAAAGGGGCGCAAGATGGCCTTGTTCGCTGGAAGTAGGGCATGGCCTAACTTCAATGGTCAAAGAAAAGAAGGTGAACGATATAGGCTTACAATAAATCACTCAGTGAAAGCACCTGTGAAAAATATTTAGTGGTTCTGGTAACAAGTCAGGGCCCTCTCTTTGGCCACCAAAATGTGAAATAATTTTGGTATTTCCTAAAAAAACAACTCGTAGGTCGTTTCTCGTCCCTATAGTTGTCTTTAAGTAATTCAAACAAGTCTCATAGAGTTAGGTGAATGGTAACTACCTTAACTCACCTACAGCAATTATTTCTCTTCTATTTCTTAGCTAATCCCCCCTTGAATTGGCCAATTCGTAAAGGTTACTTAGCTAGTGAAGAGGGAGTGCTCGATAACCGATGACGATGGGGCTGCTTTCCTGAAGTTGCTTGAGCAATCAAGCGTCCTTTAGGTGCTTATGTACAACCGTGCTAGCTTGACTATGACTATGAACAGAGTGCGTGAACGCGGCAGGCCCCAGCTCCTCATAGAATTGTGGGTTGCCAACTATTAATTAATTACAGTACTATATACAGTTAGATTACATCATGATATGTACAGGGCGAATCTAACAAATTAATCTTAGTTTTAATTAAACTAAAGTTAAACCAAATATTCCCTTTAACTGTGTAAATATCTTAATTCCACATCTGCTTTTACACGAAAATCTTTCCATCCTTGCCACGTCATCTAACGTGGAGACGCAGTTTAGGTCAGTGGAAAATTCCATATAATTACATGTATTTATAATATATAGTTGTCCACGAGGGTTAAACGCAATAGCATTTAATTTATCAATAACAAGAATTATTAAAAAGAAAGAACTTTCTGGGTTATAAATACCGCTTGAACTATTAACAACGGTCTCTAGTTTTCCTCTGCTTTTAACCAAGGGCAACTAAGATAAAAGTAGAGAGCGCAGCTACACTGGGAGAAAATATTTCCCACAGTTTTGGGGCTGGCGGAAAATGATACGTTGTATCATGTAATATGACCCTTAGCCAAGAGTTCCCTCCACAGATCTCGAGAACCCTGTGCTGCGGCACAGGTCGCACCTCTTGACCCGTTTGATCTTCACCATCCTCAGGATCCGGAGTGGCTACTGACTCAAAGGGTACCACCTTATCAATAGGTTTTATACTGGTATGTCCCCTACATTATATTTTTACGAGTCTCAGCATCCCCTCAGAGACTGGGTGTGTGGAGATCACTTTAGCTAATGGCCACAGGGATCTTGGCTGTTCGGTCTTCACTAAGACCACATCTCCTATGTTAATAACTGATTTGTTGCTGGCAGCCTGAGCTCCATAAAACCTCTCGCGTAGGCTCAAAAGATACTCCTCGCTCCAATGTCTATTCCAAATATCCAACACTCTTTTCAGACGTTGATATCCCTCCCGAAGATGTTGTCCTAAATCATTAGTTTCTATGTTAGGACCATCAACATCTTCCTGGATATCCACACAAGGCATCAGATGGAGTTTCCTGCCATATAACATATGAGCCGGTGGTAAGGCCTCTAGCGAGATGCTAGTGTCTACTAGTTTGGCCTCTCCTTTAACTTGTTTTGGAAAAGGCAACTGACCCATAATAAGGTTACCTCCTGGACTCTTGAACAACTGTACTT
Organism: Coenobita brevimanus; assembly: GCF_032717465.1. NCBI lineage: Eukaryota > Metazoa > Arthropoda > Malacostraca > Decapoda > Coenobitidae > Coenobita > Coenobita brevimanus. Next base: position 22,953,724 of record NC_137032.1, on the reverse strand, counting down.
TATTCCTTTTGAAAGTCCTATGTAGAAATCTTCCACAATAATCAGAACCAATTATCATTTTTATGGGACCCACAGTATCTGATTCCACATTCCGTTCAGGCATCTTTATCCCTGAGCTTTGCAGATGATCAGAGGTTTCCTTCAGTCCCTTTATGTATATACTTGTCTCCATATTATCAAGCACAGCTGCTGTTATACGGCATTTATATCTGCCTAATTGAATTACAGGTCTAACGAAATCAAGAGACTGAGCCTTTCTAGTTGTTAAGAATCCTGTAATGGCTAGATTTACCTTGCCAATAATTGGTAATTTTAATTTCTTCACAATGTCTGCAGAAATGAAGGTTTTCTGGGCACCCGTATCAAACAGGGTACATACTAATAGGTTTCTATTCCCAAACAATATTTTCACATCTGCTATTGGTACTGCAGCTGGCATTACTAATGGAGCATTCCCTTTTGCAACTGTCATATTGATGCTTGCAGGTTTAGGAACCTCAATTTTCATCCTAGGGCAAAAAGCACTATGATGATGATCTTTTTTGCATTTAAAACAAAGTTTTAATTTAGCCTTACAGTCCGCAGCAGTATGTTCGGAGTTCATACAGATTATACAACACCCCAGTTCCTGAAGCTTTCCAACTCTAGAAGCATAATCAGGATACCGTTGACAAGATACACTGTAATGTTGCTCACCACAAAATACACAAACTTTCCTGTCTTTTACCATGGAAGATTTTACTTCCTTAATATCCTCAGCATGTCTATTCCTTGGCTTTAATACTTTATCCTCAGCCTTTAAGGAGCTAAGGAAAGTACCTATCTCTTCTTTAGGCACATACTTAGTCTTCTCTGACTTAGCTTTCCCAACCAGTTGGTTAGTGGGTTTTTTCTTTATTTCAGTCTTCTGTTTGACCTCAGTAGTTTTTACTGTTCCTTGCAAATGTTTAAAGAGTTGCATCAAGCCTTCCTCAATCTCTTCGCAGGAGAAATGATCCTTTTGGTACCTACCATACAAAGCATCCTTGGTTTTCGGTGGTAGCTTTAAGGACACAATTCTAGAAAGCACCCAATCTGATGTCTTAATATCTTCGTACGTACCTAAGGCCTTTAAATTACAACTTATTGCAATTCTAAAATTTTGCACGGAATCAAAATCGTGTCTAGGCGTGGGTAATTCTATCAGAGCCTTCAGCAATTGAGTAATAACTTGCTCCCTGTCTTCGTAGTTTTGTCAAAGGATGGTCAAGGCCACCTCATAATTATTTTCTTCTACTGGTAATTCTTTTATCAGTTGATATGCTGTTCCTTTGACCTGTCCTAACAGATACGTAAGTTTGCTGACTTTAGGGATATCTGTTCTATCGTGTACCAAATATTTGAACTGGTCCCAGAAGGATTTCCGTTCTGCTCCCCATCAAACTCCCGAAGCGTTATTTGTGGTAACACAGCCCTTCTCCCCTGTGCCACAACTTGTGTTTCCGCGGCAGTCTCAGCTAATTTTGACTCTAGTGTCTACTACAGTTAAGTATTCTTCTAATTTGCTTTCAAACTTCGTAGTTTCTGACTCTAAGAGTTCCTTATCCTCAGCCTTTACTATAGCCGCTTCTAAAGTTACGTAACTCTCTTCATACTTATTCCATCGATCTTTCAGGATATTTAGGATACTATTTATTTTCTCCTTTGACAGAGGTATTTCGTCCAACGACTGGTTACAATCATTAAAGGCTCTAGTTACCCATCCTGCCTTACTACTAGAAGATTTTTGCAATAAAGAAACAGACATGTTGACTGATTTCTAGTTTAATTGTTTAATTATGAATTCCAACCACAAATTTACCCCAATTTAGTAATGATCTGATTATTTTAGATTTTGAAGAGGGTAGGGATTAGGTCCTCTTTGTGCAAACTATCCCCCTGGGATATTAAAACTCTAAGGTTGCATTTACCCCCCCTCTCAATTTCGAAATATTCATTACAGCTCAGCTAATTATTCATTTAATTTTAAGGAGTGTAGGGATTAGGTCTATAATTTTAACCTATTCCCCAGGGTTAATAAACCTCTAGGGTTCTATTTCATCCCAACACTCAATTGCCAAAACACCCATATTCCCCGAGCTCAGAATTAATTGCCTCAATACTCCATAGGCCCACCCATAACTTGTACAGTACAGAACTCTCCTTTCTGATGTTCTATATAATTTATAAATTTCTGCAGAACCGCTTCCCAACCATGACGGTTCCAATGTTTACCATCAGCTTTCAACACTGCTTGGAAGGGTTTGGCGTTAAAATGTATGAAATCTTTCCCCTTCCTGATCCATTGCAACTTCCTGTTCACAGCTCTGCTAATTAATTTACATGTTCCATAACAAACTGGAGAGCCATATGGCAGGTTCCTTGGCTCGAGAAGTGTTATGGCTACTGAGGATTAATAAGAGCCCTCTATGGCTCCTACCGCTGCTAAAATATTCTCCACTACTTCATTGACCTCCACGTCCTCATGGATATCATTTCCTCCCAGGAATAGGACAGTCCGGTCATGCTCCCAATCTAGTACAGCATTCAGCCTTTCATCTTCAGAGAAAGAGCGTGCCTTTCCTCCTGGAGCTCGATAGACACGTATGTCCACGTCCTCCACTTCAACCGAACGTGGTAGTAACCTGTGCCCAACAAAAGCAACTTTAAACACATTCAGCGCCTCTGCACACATCGGCTCTCCTCACTCGGTCACGGCACCAAAAATATGAAAAATATTTATTGGTTCTGGTAACAAATCGGGGCCCCTCTCTCTGGGCACCAAGGTGTGAAATAATTCTGGTATTTCCTAAAAAAACAACTCGTAGGTCGTTACTCGTCCCTATAGTTGTCCTTAATTAATTCAAACAAGTCTATAGGGTTAGGTGAATCGTAACTACCTTAACTCACCTACAGCAATTATTTCTCTTCTATTTCTTAGCTAATCCCCCCTTGAATTGGCCAATTCGTAAAAGTTACTTAGCTAGTGAAGAGGGAGTGCTCGATAACCGATGACGATGGGGCTGCTTAGCTGAAGTTGCTTGAGCCATCAAGTGTCCTTTAGGTGCTTATGTACAACCGTGCTAGCTTGTCTATGACTAGGAACAGAGTGTGTCAACGCGGCAGGCCCCAGCTCCTCATAGAATTGTGGGTTGCCAACTATTAATTAATTACAGTACTATACAGTTAGATTACATCATGATATGTACAGGGCGAGTCTAACAAATTAATCTTAGTTTTAATTAAACTAAAGTTAAACCGAATATTCCCTATAACTGTGTAAATATCTTAATTCCACATCTGCTTTTACACGAAAATCTTTCCATCCTTGCCACGTCATCTAACGTGGAGACGCAGTTTAGGTCAGTGGAAAATTCCATATAATTACATGTATTTACAATATATAGTTGTCCACGAGGGTTAAACGCAGTAGCATTTAATTTATCAATAACAAGAATTATTAAAGAGAACGTACTTTCTGGGTTATAAAACCGCTTGAACTATTAACAATGGTCTAGTTTTCCTCTGCTTTTAACCAAGGTCAATTATGATAACAGTAGGGAGCGCAACTGCTCTGGGGGAAAATATTTCCCACAGCACTAATGTCATGGATAAGAATGGTCACTTGTGAAACTGACAAATGTTCTGAAAACCATCCCGATCGAAGTGAATATGAGGATGGTTGAACTGAGTGATGCCCAGTGGGAATTCCACTAGAGTTCGTGGTTTTCTCATCAGAGTACATGTCACGAAATTATATAAATACGCTTGCGCGAATTCGTGACATTACGCCCCATCAATATCAAATGTTTCTTCAGAAAAATTTTCGATATACATACATATAAATCCTAACTCAGTCACTCAAGATTCACACTGTGGTGTGTGTAGTGTCCTGCTACAGGAGAAAATCACAGTTGCCCATGAGCGTAAAAACCTCGTATTTATGTTAATAGAAGCAAGTTTGAGGAAAAAACTCCATGACGACGGTGAATAATCCTGTACTCAGGTCAAACTGAGTGAAAAGTTCGCAACATTCACATTAACAACTAATTGTTATGTAGCGTGATGTATGTCAAACACGGTGTAGGTGTGACAGTTGTGGTGTAACTGTGCCTATGTGTAAAATTATATAATACATATCAATAGTAAACAGAGACGACGAGGCAGAAGAGAAGAAGCAGCTGCATGCGGCAGAGATGATTAGCTGATCTGCACGACAAAATTGCTACACCCGCCAGCTGCACCTGCAAAAGCAATCAAGGTGGAGCATCAAAAGTGTCAGTGCGACAAACAGTTTTTATTAAATTGCAGTTTCTCTCTCTGCCTAGCAGTCAGTCCTTATGTTACAAAAACTACACTATTATCTTGAACCAGGAAACGTAGTCCCAGGACAGAATCTCACAGGACCCTTATAGTTTACTGGTTAAACCTACATTATTATTAACCAGGAAACGTCGTCCCAAGACAGAATCTCGAAGGACCCTTATAGTTTACTGGTTAAACCTACATTATTATTAACCAGGAAACATGGTCCCAGCACAGAATCTCAAAGGACCCTTATAGTTTACTGGTTAAACCTAACTCTACAATTACGATTAATATTGGCAAGCTGAGAATCCCTACGCAATCTCGGGCAGGTCACATTTTAACACCCAACGTGGGTGTGAACACTCATGTTGATAATGTGCATTCTCTGGGAATCCTCAGAGAGGCCCACAGCTCGAGACACCACAAGGTAATTCAAACACAGCCTCGGATTGTCCTTACGGGGGTCTCGAACTTCCTCCTTAACCTACGGTACATATGTGTGTAGAGGCCCTGGACATAAAGTGTCCTGTGGGGCCAACGGGCGAGACATCAGGTCTGCACCCACAATCACCACTGCCCTCTCATTCAACTGACTCAGAGATTATGGGCGTGGATTCAAACAGCACAGGAAGGACATGTCCCTGATTTGCGGTACGTTGACACACATTGCAGGAACACACAAAGCTATGGGACAGAAAAAGTCAGCACAGATACGGCCCTGGGTTTTCTTTTTTCCCATGTGACTCCTGATGCTGAACAATGACCCCATTCTAACACTGCTTGGCAATACTTAGAGGGAACAACAAACTGCAGTTGAACCTCGCCCTGGGGTGTTTGTGACTCAAGGTAGAGCCATCCTTGTTTACGAAGGAACTTGGCTTGACCTCCCTGTGAATACTTAATCATTATACCCTTTTGCTTCTTCTGCATGGCAGCAAGTGTTGGGTCAGAATGTTGTTCTTGGACAACACCTTGGCTACAAATCATATCTTGTGGCAATGTAATGGCCACCAGGGTGACACAGTTTGGAGCCTCGGCCGTGGCTCGTGTTTCTGCAGCCGAAGTCTGAGTAGCGTCATCTATGGTGCAACTATACTTGGCACCTGCTATGTTGCCTATAATATGGTCAAATAAAGGTTCTGGCATGACAACTGCGAGTGTCGTACCAGTGTAAAATGGAGATCCCACCTGGATATGTGCCTCAGGGAAAAATTTCACTGATCCATCAATAAACTGAGCTTGGATCTGTCGACCTGTGTATTCCTCAGGCCGAACTAGACTGCCTGACAGAGCAACCTGAGGAACCACTGTCTTTCAGGACCTTTACGGGAACGCCTCCCACAAACCCTGGCTGAACAAGGAAGGCACTGTTTCCTGTGGGAGGGCCGGTGGAGAAAGCAGCCAGCCACTGATGAGGCTGCTGAATAAATGATGCGGCAAACATGGTGCCCTGAGAATATGATAGCTGAGGGGTCGTACTCACCTTCTGGGGAGATGGAGCGTTGACCACCTGTGGCGGAGGGTTCACTGTCGCTGGGGGACTAGTGAACTGTGGGGAAGTACCCGTACTGCTAGGGACGACACCACCGTGCTGCTGTTGAGGAATGAAGGCTGTGTTTGCCTCCTGCCTCCAATACACTGGGGCTGGTGCTGAAAAGGATAGTCCCTCCGGTCGATTGCGTGGCTGATACTGCTGCTGGTTAGGGTTCTGCTTGTCATACCACTTCCACTCAGATTTCTGGGTGTTTTGCCCCTGGTCCTTCTTCTGCGGTTTGTTTGGACCTTGGCCATAATTCTGAGAACGGCCTTGATGCTAGGGTTCAGTCTGAGATGGTTTCCCAGATTTGTCAGCTTTCCTGTTCCAGGTGTGTTGCTTATGAGCTTGGTACCCGTATGCAATAAAGAATGCATCAGCCTTCTCCACCATTTGGCTGGCATCTCTTACCTGGCAGATCTTAAGCTGAGCCACAAGCTCAGCAGGCCACGACTTTTCTAGGTGCATGTGCAGCATAAGGTCAATTATCCCCTCTCGCGTGGGAGGAGTTTCATCTTTCTCCATCCACTCGTCTAAGTAAGCAGTAAGCTGATCAAGAAACTGAACAGCAGTCTCCTTTTCTTTTAGATGCGCCCTCATAAACTGACTCCTGGCATCATCAACTGTGAGACCATACACTTTGATGAGTTCAGCCTTCATCGTCTCATACGTGAGATTGTCTCCACGAATTCTGTGGAGAATATCGAGGGCAGGGAATCAAACAAGCTAAGAAACTGGAGCCGCTTAGCTGCCTCATCCAGCTGGTACAGCTGAGCCATGTCTTCGAAACGAGCTATGAATGGCTCGATTCACTTGCCTTCCTTGTATGGAGGAAGCTTGATGTGTGGGATCACCAGAATATGTGCAGGGAGAGCGCTCACTTGGGTTAGCTGCACCACATGTGTCTGAAGCAAAGGAGTCTCGCTTGAGCTTCAACATCTCAAGGTCATGTTTCTCACGTGCCTCGCGCTCGGCACGTTCGTGTTCTAGTTCTCTCTCTCATTGTTCTCGTTCGTATTCACGTTCTCTTTCGCGTTGTTCTCGCTTGTGTTCGCGTTGTTCTCGGTCGTGTTCACGTTCTCTATTGCGTTCCTCACGCTGAATTCGATGCTCTTCACGAGCATCACTCTCACGTTGCTGCTCGTAACTAAACTTAGAGAGCACATATTCTTTTATTTGTTGGGGGTCAGTAAGTCCCATATCTTTGGCTTCCTGTACATATATATTAGTAGCCATAATGCTAACTCAACTAAGGCTGAGTAGACTAAAGACTGAGTAATGACTGCTATTTTGCAGAGAAATGCCAATAATCAAAATTAAAGAATATAGGCACAGGTTGGTGGTGACCAGTTTTATCTAGTTAAACTGGTAAAGAAAGAAAATTAATAAAAACGCAACTGGCTGGGATAACTATTAAGTAAAATTAATAGAAATGAATCAATAACCACCAGTAAGATAGTGCCTATAGACTTTAATGATAAATACCTAGGTGTGAGTGAGTGAGTATTATCTCGTTAATAACTTTAGAGCTAGGAGTTAATATCCTGGAATGAGATCGCCAGATGTCACGGGGGGATGTGAAATTATGAATTAATAATGCTGGATGTTATTTGAAAATAGAGACAAGGGATTAACTTGTGAAAATCTAGCAGTAAGTTTTACTTCATGCCGGCTTCGCCGATTCGCTAAAGACAAGAATTTATAAACTTTCTCAACAGCACACAGCAGAGACTAATTACTCACGAGTGCTGTTTGTAGTATTGTTAGCCTCTCGAGAAAGTGACTCCACCCCTGACAATCAATAACTACTACTAATCATAATGAACAGGTTCTTGCCAGTGCTTAACTCCTGGCTGGCACAACGGATTTAAATTTGATACAAAAGAACTGGCCTAAGTACTAGTTATGAATATTGTAAAGAGTTTGTGCAAACTAGGAGCAGCAACTAAAATAAGCTTAATGTGGAGAAATAAAACACGGATCTAATTACATTTAGCTCAAAGAAATGAACTGTAAATTTATTGATTACAATAAAATAAAACTACATTATATGAATCTCAAAAATGAATTCAAAATAACAAGGAGAATACAGTCACTCGCTCATTCAAAAGCTAATTAAACTTAAGCCTAGAAAAACGAACAGAAATACTGGTCAGTGAAGGGGAACCGAAATGAAAGTCTGGGCACTGTGATGAACATCAAAACGCTGCTATTCGCTGTAAGCCCGCTTCGCCAATTCACCGTCTAGGTGGAGATTCAGGAACTCACTGTACAACAGAGGCGCTGCTCAATGCTGGGTACAAGCGGTCCTATCCTCGAGGCGACTCAAAGTTGACTGACTTCAAACTATGAAAAGGGGCGAGAGATGGCCGTGTTCGCCGGAAGTAGGGCGTGGCCTAACTTCAACGGTCAACAGAAAGAAGGTGAACGATATAGGCTCACAATAAATCACTCAGTGAAAGCACTAATATCGTGGATAAGAATGATCACTTGTGAAACAATGACAAATGTTCTGAAAACCATCCCGATCAAAGTGAGTACGAGGACGGTTGAACTGAGTGATGCCCAGTGGGAATTCCACTAGAGTTCGTGGTTTTCTCATCAGAGTACGTCACGAAATTAAATAAATACGCTCGCGCGAATTAGTGAGAAACATGTTAACCTTTCTCTATCATTTTACCTTGTTATTTTCGCAATATATTTTGCTGCCTGTCTGTCGTGAGTGTGGGAAAGTATGATATTTTCTGCCTGGGTATGGAAAAAGGGTACAGCTGGATGTTTCCCAACACTTTTCACCGTCAGAATTGCGAGACAACCTGCCATTCGCACCTCGCACAAGCTGATTAGTAGGAAGGGAAGTTCTTTTCACCCACGAAAGCATCACGTGAATACAGAAAACTATCCTGATATGCTTGTAAAAGGCAAAGAATATGTAAAATGATTCAAAACAGTGCAACAAACCTGAGCAAATAGGTAAAGATACGAAGCAAAAAAGAATTTTTCTTTTATTTTCATGTCATTTTTGTTTATGCCTGTGTTTATTTATAATCAGAAACAGGGTGGTTGTGTGTGTTTTGCAAGGGGGGAGAAGATATTTTCTGTCTGGGTTGAGACAATGGGTGTATGTGTGTTTAGGCATGACCAAGAGCGAAAAAGTCGTACATCCACTCGTTACAGCAGTAGGTGGTGAAATGACAGTGACAGATTAGGTGTGAGAGCGTGAATGTCAGTCTCATGCCCCAGATATTCGTTCACTTCCTGAAAGTTTTCACAGTTTTCTACAAGTCGCACTGCATCGAATGATCCAAACCAGTACGACAAACCTGGGCAAATAGGTAATGATACCAAGACAAAAATGTATTTTTCACTTATTGTCGTGTCTTTTTTTGTTTTTGACTGTATTAATTCATAATCGTAAACATGTGGCTGTGTGTGTTTTGCGAGAGAGGACAAAGATGATATTTTCTGCCTCGGTCGAGATAATGGGTGTAGTTGTGCTTGTTTAAGAATGAACAGGAGCAAAAAATTCGAAAATCCACTCATCACAGCAGCAGGCTCTGAACTACTTGATAAGGTGTATGGGAGTTTAGTGTAGGTCAGTCTGAAGATGTTCAGAACGTTCGTTCACTTCCAAAAATTTCTTTCAGTTTTTAATGGGCTGCACTCAAATGACACCCGTGGCTATTTATCGGCTAAGTGTCATTCAATGCCGGCGGCCATTGAGGGTTAAATACTGAAAATTGGTTCAGAATATATTTTGAGAGAGACTGTTTTTGTTTGGTAATGTTTACTACCGCTATCAACATCTGCAAAGCACATATATATTAGAGATCAAGCACGGATCACAAGGACCGACTTGTTCATTTCATTTTTGTGGAAAACAAACAGCAAAATGGAACTCCTCTCAGGCCAAGTAAAGGATGAAACTAGGTTGGAAAGTACTGAATGTGAATAAAAATTTCTTTACATGAAGTTCATGAAAGCAAGTTGACTCAACCCCATCCTGCTGGAACAAACAAGTTCCACACATTATTGTATTTAATATAATGTATTTATGTCCTTTTTCAGTGCTACGCTTTACCTATCCTCATTCTCTTTTTGAATGTACACACAAAGATTGCTCCTCTGGCCGGCGAATGGGAGGGAGGATAAACTGGGGCAGCCTCTACTCGTATAATTTTGTTGAGATATTGAACTTACAGATTTGAATTATATCTTTTTGAAAACTAATTAAACATTAATATGATGAAAAACATATATTGTCTAAAAAAAAAAAAAAAAAAAAAAACACTTTTTCAAAAAATGCCAGAAATATTCTAAAAATTATTATAGTGCTAATTTTATTGAAGTTCTGATTTTTAGAGTATTTCATGTTGAACATCCTTAAAAGACAGGACTCACCACATCTGTGCTGAATAATGGTTGCAGTGATGATTTTACGGGGGATTATGTGTGATCTATTTTATTTGACAATAGCTGGTATCGCTGTCGCCATATGCAAAGAGCTCAAAATAAACTCTGGCAGATGTCACCAATAGCGACGTTTTTATTTGCTTTCTTCAAAATGGAAACAGTACAATGAAAGTCTTTTCAACCAAAGCAATAAGTAAAGCAAAAGTGGAAACATGAATTGAAACATATCTGAGAATGTCATTTTCATTAACTAGAGGCCGCCAAGAGGGAAATCACACCAGCTGCTAGCAATTACATATTTAGTGCGGCTCAGAATATGACCTTGACCAACTTTCATCAACTTTGGACCCATAGGAGATTTTCATCCCTCCTACACACCTGTAATAATTACTGATGATATCTCAAGCAGCTGCTAAGTTATCGTTGTAACAGAACCACAGAGCTTGACCTACTTTCACCAATTTCGAACTCAAAATTTTCATCCCTATTACACACCTGTAACATTTTGTGATGACATCGTGATCGGTTGCGAAGTAATCGTGCGAACAGACACACAGACAGACAGACAAACTGAAAACACTTCTAGTAGGAGATTTTCATCCCTATAACACACCTGTGAAATTTTGTAATGATATCTTGAGCGGATCTTAAGTTATCATGATGACAGCCACACAGACACACACAGAGACAAATTGAAAACAATACCAGCATCACTGGCAGAGGTTATTCAAGTGGAGAAAGTTCTGCTTGCTTGAGCATGTTCCACAACCTAGTTTCTCATGCATATCAAAATGTTCCATCCTCTCTCTCTCTCTCTCTCTCTCTCTCTCTCTCTCTCTCTCTCTCTCTTAATTTGATCGACAAAGTCCTCTTTTCATCTCAGCTCACCTTCACATTAATTTAACAATGTATCATACTCCCTCCATTACATCCATGCATGAAACCGCGAGTGCATTATGTTTTGGTCTAGTTTCCTTGTCTGTGTATCTGTTGTTAGCAAGATTATGAAAAAAAAAAAAAAATCAAATCTGATTAAACTGATGAGGATCATCAGAAGAACAGGTCATAGGTCAAGGGCAAGGCCAGCTCACATATCTTTGGATTATGACCCAACTTAACCCATGGAGAGCGATCATGCTTCCGTAGGTACCTGGGGCCAAGAGATGACTTGGCCGAAATTTCGAGTCTTAAACAATTGAATGTAACACACATCATTGTCTTGAACATGTTCGCGTGCATCCGGCATTATATATATATATATATATATATATATATATATATATATATATATATATATATATATATATATATATATATATACTGTCTCAAGGTCGTTACTATGGTTACCGGCCTCCCAGCACCATGTACGACTGATTATAGAAAAATGTTCACGTAAATAGTGTTTGTGGTGGATTTTGGTTTTCTGGAAGTGTTCTTGAAGTGCTATTATTGTGGAGCACTAGTCTAAGCCTTAGTTGTGCCACTTAACCCCTGCCAAGCATAAGGACACTGGCCAAAAAAAAAAAAAAAAACGAAACGTCCCCCATTCCCCACTCATTCACTCCCCCTACACGCACTTCACGGACCATCTGATGCAATCAGCTTGATGTCGAAGGATTGGTGAGTATTATGACACCTTGTTTTTTTTGTTTTTTTTTAATATTTGGTTAAGTATTTAGTAAGATATGAAGGTTTAAAAATATATTTTTTTCACAATTTCTCTAGGGAATGTCCAGCTGTGGGAAGGGTTCGTTGGAAAATTTGCCGGACGGGATGGGTTAAGGTTAGTAAAAGAGGATATGGTTCTATTTTCAAAACAAGGTTAAATGTAAAGGTCACAGGACAAAGCATGCTTAAATATTTTTGGTCCAATCTGAAGTAGAATCGACCGATGAGTTGACGGTCTAGTAAGGATGACAATTTTAATCTTAGAACATTCAGTAATCGTTACATTCATACCAGCATTACCTCGACCAATCTCCATTACGTCTGTTTTCATGTTTTTTTTCTTCATCCCATTCTCCATCATTACATAACTCGAACTTTCTGCCAATACCTGTAAGTTCCTTTCAGAGGAGAACAAATAAAACAGGTAAACAGTTTACAGTACCTGGGGGTGAAGTTCAATAGAGAAAACAAACTAGAAGACGAAATGAATAGCAGAATAACGAAATATGATAAAATTATGAAAAACATTGTACTCAATAGTAAAAGATAATGATGTACCTAGGAGCTGTAAGGTTAGAATTATTTGTATCACTATTCTCCGTCAAATAATACTATATGGCTCAAAGGCTTTGTCATTGACACGCAAGACGAAGTCTAGAATAAATTTAGCTGAACTGAGAGTATTACAGCTGATTAAAAGAGTTTACCAGAAGAAATCAGTTAAGAAATATGGACATAAGAAGAGAACTAGGAGTAATCATTAATATGGATGTGGTTTAAAGAAATAGACTGAGATAGTATTGACAGGTGCAGCGAACAGATGACGAATGGTTACCAAAGTAAGCACTGATGTGAATACCGCATGGAAGAAGACCAGTAGGAAGACCAAGGAAAATATGGATGGAGGGAGTGGAAGAACCTGCTAAGAGAAGAGAAGAGCAACTGGAGAACGTGGTACGATGGGAGATGTGTATGGACAGGGATCTTTGGAAAGACTTCATGGTCAGAGCCTCGGAGACTAACAGACTTTGACTTAACAGCCGCCGGGTGAGAAAAGTGAGAGGAATCAATAAAATTCTCAAATACACAGAACAGAGGAAAAGGTTTAGCCTTGTAACATTTCCAAGTGATCAGTGAACAGTTGTCATGTTGGAGCCCTAATAGCTCAATACTTTTGAAGCATAATAATGATTCACGCCATAAACTTTCTCGAAAACTGGGCTATGCATACTAGTGAAACTTGTAGACCAAGACAAATCACGGGCTCTCCATAAAGCCTGCTCAATTTGTGTTGAAGAATACAAACTATGGACAAAAGGAACAAGAAAATGTTTACACTTTGTTCCTCCAGTGATCTGGAGGGAGCCTAAGAATCACGGTGGTGCCTCCTACTTTTGCAAAATGCAATGTTAAGAGATGCAACACCAAGAATAGACAAGAAACTCTTTGCCCAAATCTCCTTTCTGCCTTGCAACCTATTGCTCATGGGCCAGATATACCCATCCCAGTACCACCTAAGAACCTCGAAAACAGATATTGTAGCTCTGATAATAAACACAGTGGTAACAGCGATGATGTTGACTAACAGAGTGATAGCGATAAAACAGAACCTCAGTTTTATTTTGTCAACATGAAGTAAATGATCTGGTGAGAGACCTAGGCTCTGCCAAGGAATATCCTGAGATCTTAGGTTCCAGACTTTAAAAATCAGAAACTGGGACATCATTCTCTTACCACTGCAGTCAAGAGAAAGGTTTTCTCTCATATTTAAAAAAAAGAAAAAAAAAAATTGATTTATTGCACAGATGCAGCTGGTTTAATTAAAAAAAAAAAAGTTTCGTCTCATTTACACTGAAAATAAGAGGAGGCTGTTCATTGATTCTTCGAAAAGAAGTCTATAGGCAGTTCTCTTACAGAAAGGTAACACGTATGCTTCTGTTCTTGTAGGTCATTCAGTGCACCTCAAGGAATATTATCAATATATATATATATATATATATATATATATATATATATATATATATATATATATATATATATATATAAATATATATAAAACCCCTCATTTTTCCGTACATAACAGAGCCAAAGTGAAAACATTTTCATGTTCCTATATCCATAGTTTTTGTTCTTCAGCACAGATAGAACAGGCTTTATGGAGAGCCCGTGATTTGTCTTGGTCTACAAGTTTCACTCAACAGTATGCATAGCCTAGTTTTCGAGAAAAAGATTTTGGCGTGAATCGTTACTATGCTTCAAAAGTATTGAGCTTAGGACTCCAACATGACAACAGTTCACTGATCGCTTGGAAATGTTTCAAGGCTAAACCTTTTTCTCTGTTCTATGTATCTGACCTTTTACTGAATCCTCTCATTTTTCTCACCCAGCGGCTGTTAGGTCAAAGCCTGTCAGTCACTGAGGCTGTGACCGCAGTCTTTTAACGACCGCTGTCCATACACATCTCCCATCGTACCACGTTCTCCAGTCGCTCTCCTATTCTCTTAGCAGCTTCTTCCACTCCCTCCATCCATATTTTCCTTGGTCTTCCTACTGGTCTTCTTCCATGCGGTATTCACATCAGTGCTTACTTTGGTAACCATTCGTCATCTGTTCGCTGCACGTGTCAATACTATCTCAGTCTATTTCTTTAAACCACATCCATATTAATGATTACTCCTAGTTCTCTTCTTATGTCCACATTTCTTAACCGATCTGCTGTAATACTCTTAGTTCAGCTGTTATTATTCTAGAATTGGTATTTCGTGTCAATGACCAAGCCTCTGAGCCATATAGTAATATGTGATGGAGAATAGTGTAAAAATAATTATAAACTTACAGGTCCTAGGTACATCGTCATCTTTTACTATGGAGTACAATATTTTTATGTCATAATTATAGTTCGTTATTCTGCTACTTATTTCGTGTTCTTGTTTGTTTTCTCTGTCGAACATCACCACCAGGTTCTGAAACGTGTTTAACTGCTTTACTTGTTCTCCTCTGAAAGGAACTTAGAGGTTTTGATAGAAAGTTCGAATTATGTAATGATGTAGAATGGGATGAAGATAAATACCATGAACACAGATGTAATGGAGGTTGGTTGATTTCTTCATATCTTAGTGACAGGAAAATAAGAGTAAAAGTAGATGATATATATTCCAATTTCCACTCAACTAACATCGGCGTGCCGCAGGGATCAGTTCTGGCGCCAACCCTATTTCTGGTTCATATTAATAATCTCTTATCTGTCACCCACAATCCCATTCACTCATATGCAGATGACTCAACACTACATAGTTCATTCACACTCAGAAACCGATTTACAAAGTCTAATATCAATTCCTCTCAACTCAGTACAGCCATCTCCATGAATCAAGATCTATCTACGATCAGTGAATGGGGACAAAACAACCTTGTCTCTTTTAATGCTAGTCAAACTAAATATATACAGTTTACTAATAGACAGATATTGCCAGATTCGTACGTTACCTTCAGTGCTACTAATATTCCCATTTCCAAAAGTATTAAAATTCTTGGCGTCACACTTAACAGTGCCCACAGCTGGACCTCTCATGCCAGATCACTTGCTAAAACCTTCTCAAAGAAACTTGGATTGTTGTACAGAGTCCGTAACTTCTTCACTGATGAGCAGTTAGCTATAATTTATAAGTCATAGCTGTTAGAATCATTAACAACCCTGCCATTACATATAAACTACCTCCCCTGCATGTAAGAAGGAATGTTGCCTCCCTTGCATTATTTTACAGATATTTTTCTGGCAAATGCTCAGACGAGGTTGCGTCCATGGTGCCACCTCTCCATGCCTTCCCTCGTGCTACACGGGCATCTGGTAGTGCTCATGACTGGAATGTCACTCAGCCATATTGCAGAACTTCTGCCTAACAAAATTCTTTCATTCCCCGAACTGCATCTCTCTGGAATTCGCATCCCCAGAGTTGTTTCCCTCCAAATTTCAACCTACAGCTCTTCAAGTTCAACTGTTACAGATATTTTATGAACGGAGGACGCCAGTAATCTGGTGTATGGATTGTTTTTTGTTTTTTATTCATTTGTTTTTCCTTCCCCCGTTCTATTATTAAAAAAAAAAAAAATGCTGAAGTGAATGTAATGATTACTGATTGTTCTAAGATTTAAATTGTCACCATTACTTGACCGTCAACTCATCGATCGATTTTAGTTCAGATTGGACCTTTACATTTAACCTTGTTTTGATAACGGAACCATTTCCTCCTTTGCTAACCTTAAGCTATTCTATCATGTTCGACATAAGTCGAATCAAACCTATTTGAGTTAAAGGGCGGAACCCTTGACCTTTGTGACCTTTATTTTTGACCTGTTATTCTCAGATTTGAATCACATCACTGTTTCCTGTCTCTCAGCCCATTAATTAACTTTGGTCAAATGAGTTGACCTTGCCCTTAACCTATGACTTGTTTGGCCTAATATTAATCACCTGTTCCTCTGATGATCCTCACCAGTTATATCAGATTCGGTGCAATTTCATGCGATATTTTTTTGTTCATAATCTGGCTAACAAACAGATACACAGACAAGCAAACTAGATCAAAACATAATGCACTCGCGCTTTCGTGTACGGATTAACGAAGGGAGTATGATACATTGCTAAATTAATGTGAAGGTGAGGTGAGATGAAAAGAGGAATTTGCCAGTTAAATTAAGAGAGAGAGAGAGAGAGAGAGAGAGAGAGAGAGAGAGAGAGAAAGAGAGAGAGGATGGAACATTTTGATATGCATGAATTATAGGTTGTGGAAAGCGCTCAACCGAGCAGAACTTGTTCGACTTGAATAGTCTCTGCCAGAGAAGCTGGTATTGTTTTCAAGTTGTGTGTGTGTGTGTGTGTGTGTGTGTGTGTGTGTGTGTGTGTGTGTGTGTGGCTGTTATCACGATAACTTAGCAACCGCTCAAGATATCATTACAAAGTTTTACAGGTGTATAGTAGGGATGAAAATCTCCAATGGGAATTGTTTTCAGTTTGTCTGTCTGTCTGTGTGTCCGTATAACTTCGCAATCGCTCAAGATATCATCACATTAATTTACAGGTGTGTATTCGGGATGAAAATCTGAGAGTATGAAATTGGTGAAAGTAGGTCAAGTTCTGTGTGTCTGTTACAACAATAACTTCTCAGGCGCTTGAGATATCATCACTAAATATTACAGGTGTGTAGTTGGGATGAAAACTTCCTACAGGTCCAAAGTTGAATGTTGGTCGAGGTTATATTCCGAGCAGAGCTAGACATGTATTTGCTCGCAACTCGTGTGATTCCCCTTTTGAGGGGCCTGTAGCTGTAGTTGATGAAAATGACGTTCATTTCAGATATGTTTAAATTCATATTTCCACTTTTGCTTTACTTATTGCTTTGAATGAAGAGAGTTTCGGTGTACTGTTTGCTTTTTGAAGAAATCACATAAGAACGTCATGATTGGTGAGATCTGTCAAAGTTTATTTCGAGCTCTTTGCATATGGCGACATCGATACCAGCTATCGTTAAAAAAAAAAAAAAATGATCACACTTAATCCCCATAAAATCGTCATTGCAACCATTATTCAGCACAGAAATGGTGAGTACTATCTTTTACGGATGTTAAACCACAGGAATTGCTAAAAAAAAAAAAAAAAAATCAGAGCTTCAATAAAATTAACACTATATTAATTTTTAGAATATTTCTGGCATTTTTTAAAAAGTTATTTTTTAGATAATGTTTTTTACCATATACTTAATTTTCCATGAGGTTTTTAAAAATATATGATTCAAATCACTAAGTTCAATATCTCAACAAAATTATACGAGTAGAGGCTGCCCCAATTTATCTCCTCTCCCATTTGCTGGCCAGAGGAGCAATCTTTGTTTGTACATTCAAAAAGAGAATGAGGATAGGTAAGGCTTAGCATTGAAAAAAGACATAAATACATTATAATAAATACAGTAATGAGTGGAACTTGTTTGATCGAGCAGGATGGGTTTGAGTCAAGTAGCTTTATTCTAGCTATCTACCGTATCTATCTATCTATTGCCAGACGCCATAATCCCTTGAGGGGTGGCCATTTGACATGGAGTTATTTGTTTTACGGGGAGGAGCACTAACCCTCCACCAACCCACTTGTTGACACGTAGGGATCACGTATGGGTTGGTTATATGGTTACCACGCAGGGTTGTAAATGGTTTCTTGGCTTACAGGAAACCATTTGGCTTGTCACTCAGTGTAAAGCCACCTGTAAAGGAAACAAAAGCAATAAGAAGTGACAGGAATGATGGAAGAAATAGGAAGAGAGGAGGACAGACACAGAAAAAGAATGAAAAAGGCTAAGGAAGAAGTAGGCAGCACTACATCAAGTGAGTGGATGATGGTGAGAAATAGGAAGAGAGGAGGGCAGGCACAGAAAAAGAATGATAAAGGCTAAGGAAGAAGTAGGCAGCACTACATCAAGTGAGTGGATGATGGTCGCCACCACCTACCACTTTAATGAACTTCATAAAAAAAATATATATATTCACATTCACCACGTACGTACTTTCACCCTTTGCTTCGGTTGAACGGATTTCCGTTGTGCTATTTGCATTCCACAAAAATGAAATAAACAACTCGGTCCTTGTGCCCCGTGCCTAATCTCTAATATATATGTGCCTTGCAGATGTCGAAAGTGGTAATAGACATCATCAAACAAATCAGCCTCTCACAAAATATATTCTGAACAAGTTTTTAGTATTTAAGTGGGAAATCAAAATTTAGTCTTTTATGGGTGGTAAATGAAGTGAACTACAAATATAAAACATGTATTAACTCTAGTAATTTGAATGCTTTAACAATTTTACGAACACTTTTGGATATTATATTAAATGTTTTAGTGAAAGGTAGGAAAATATATTTCAAATGGTCGTATTAATCATTCAAGAGGATTTCAGAAAGGCATAATTCATACCTTTATGTCAGCTGAATATTTCCACTAAATCGTATGACTACAGACTGCCACAATTTACAGCTGCACCCATCTGCTGGTATGAGGCAAGGAACTTTGACTTACCGGTACTTGCTTCGCTGGCACGCTTGAAGGGAAATAAATGTAAACCTGTGAATAATTATCACACACACACACACACACACACACACACACACACACACACACACACAGGCTGGGTCTATATCGTAGTGGAGGTGTTATTACAGGTGACAGATGTGTGTGTACTGCCAACACTTCCTGCTGGAACGACTGGGGGCAGTGTTGAGGAGACACTGTCAATAAGAGAGGGACAGTGTCGGTATGGGAGGAACAGTGCCAGTGTGAGAGGAACAGTGCCAATGTGGGAGGAACATTGCCAGTGAGGGAGTGCCAGCACCAGCGTGGGAGGAAGAGTGCCAGTGTGGAAGGAACAGTGCCAGTGTGGAAGGAGCAGTGCCAGAGGAAGAAACAATATCAGTGTGTGAGGAAGAATGCCAATGTGGGAGGAACATTGTCAGTGTGGAAGGAACAGCTCCAGTGAGGAAGAAACAATGTCAGTGTGTGAGGAAGAGTGCCAGTTTGGGAAGGAAACTGCCAGTGTGGTAGGAGCAGTGTCAGTGTGGGAGAGACAATGCCAATGTGAAGGAACAGCGCAAGCGTCGGGGGAACAACACTAGTACTGGAGTACCATAAAAAATGTGGGAGTGCCAGCGTGGGGATGCCAACGTAGGTGTAACAGTGCTAGCGTGGGAAGGACAGTACCATGCAAGGAAGAGTAGTGCTAGTATGTTAATGCTAGTGCCAGTGTGGGAGGGACAATGACAGTGCATGAGGGACAAAACCAGTGTGTGAAGAATATTGCCAGTGTGAGAGTGCCACAATGGGGGCACAATGCCAGTGTGAGAGTACCTGTGACAGTGTGGGAGTGCCAGTGACTGTGGAAGAGACAGTTCCGGTGTTAGGAGAAACAGTGTTAGCGTGGGAGGAACATTGTCAGTTTAGGAATGACATTGACTACCTGAGGGACGCTGACTGTGTGGGTGAGACAGTGTGGAACGTACATTGGCATTTTGAGAGATACGGTGAAATTGTTGGGGTCAGTTTGAAAAGCACAGTCTAGGAAGAACAGCTTGGCATGGTCAGTGTGAAATAGATAGGGTGGGACTGGAAAGGTGAGAGGGACTTTGTGAAAGAGACGGTGTGACAGTGATACAAATACAGTAACAGTGTGACAGTGGCACTGCGAGGAAGGGACAGAAAAGGATGGGAGTGTGAGGGAGGAATGGTGTAAAAGGGGAAGTGTAGGAGGAACAGTGTGAGATAATGGTAGTGTGGGAAGTACAGTGACAGAGTGGGTAAGAGCCAGTATGAGAGAGCGTGCCAGGGACAGTGTTGGGAAAAGTGTGGAAGGAATTATGTAGGAAGAATAGTATAAGAGGAAAGCTGTGGACAAGGCAGTGTCTGTGTAGGAGGGACAGCGTGGGAGAGACACTGACGCGCCAGGAGAAATAGCCTCGAAGCTACCAAATGGTGCCTAATGAAAAGAAAGTAAAGTAAGGTTAATATTGTAAACATGGTGAATTTCTAGTTGTTCATATTTATTCTGATATCCATAAGGAAAAGGTAAACACAAAGTATCCTGAGCTCTTTCATGTATTAACATTTTCCAGGGTGAGCAAAGTAAAGGAAGTGGAGAACACCTGTCATTTTTAGACAGAAAGAGAGACGGGAAAGTCCCATGAGAGCTAAGTCTCTGAAAACAACCAATGTTCTAAACGTACAGTCGGCCCAAGAACTGACGGCGGAGTATCCAGAAATTTTCGGTCAGCGACAGTGCACATACTCTTCCTTATATCTCTACGAGGTGAAACCTAATACGTAAAACTGTTACAAAAACCAATAAATCAATGCCAAAGTACCTGTATATTTCAAATGTGTAGGAAGCAGTTCCTTAGTTACGATAATAGGAGATCCTAAACGGAACTAATTGAAATTTCACAACTATCGCTCAGGGACAGTCAGGAATAATTTGTGGAGTTCAAGTCTAGTATGGTAACACGCAATATTTTTTTAGTAGCGTAAGACTGAACAAAAGGGAGCTTCAATAAACAATAAAACTTAGTAATTATTACTTATAAAATAATTTCCGTTACAATACCAGGGAATAATTTATAGTCGTTTATTTCCGTTTCCAATGTCTTCATGGACGACGACAGAAAGCGGGAAGACGGCGTAAGCCAGTAAGCTATTTTAAATGTTTCGATCAACACGCACGAGGAGATAACAGTTACTCAAAGACATGCAGTTATTACACTGCCTTTGGCCAGTTTTCCATTAAGAAAAATCCCTGGATTATTTAATATAAGCCAGAGGACTGTCGGTGAAAGAAGTATAAAAAAAGGACCTCGATGTTTGCCTGGAGTCGGAGCTCCTTGCAGAATGCTAACTTGTCATAGTCTGATATCCTCAGTGCATAATCGATTAGCAAGAGTAGTAAAATGCAGAGGTTCATAAACAAATAATTGAGTTCAAAACTTCCAAATCAGCATTTTCTGTTCAGCAGGACATTACAGTTTATTTAAAAAGACAGATATTAAAATTAAATGATGGAGTAAAGAGTGCGTGGTTTTGCACTGCAAGAGTTTATGAACTCATGTTTTGGTCCTGTGTATTGTTTAGTGTAAGAGAAAAAGGCAGAATCTGTCTTACCTTCTTACAGCTAATAATAATTTTGCATCAATTGGGAATAAAGTTGCTAGTTATAATTATTATTGGAGAGAGGAAGACGGAATAAACGGCAGTATGGTCTTGCTGCTACCGCAGGTAGGGCATCATTACGAAGAATAATTTAATTGTTATGGCATCCTTATTGTTGCTGGATCATCACCATAGCATTTGAAAATAGGGCAGTGTATTGCTGTCACTATAATTTTCCTTAACTGGTCTTCAAAACTAGAGCATCTGTGTTTGAAATCCTGGGAAACATTTAAATCAGGAACACGGAGTTATAGGCCTACTGTGCATCGCGCGCGGAGTAATACATTTCACATTTATTCAAATCGGGGAAGGAAACTAAGTGTTAACTTCTAATATCACTGCTTCCAGTTATTCATTTTACATCATTCTTAGCGCAATATAATATATAATTTATTTTATATGATCTGATGAAGGCATTGAATGTTTACCTTATATTCACTGTTTTCATTGAACGTACGGCAGTGCAGAGTGACCGAAGCAATCTGAAATTCTGCCATCACTTCTTGGGGCGACTGTACATCCTTATTTCTAGGTAAATAGATGGTAACGTTGGGTCTGGTTAGTACTTGGATGGGTGACCGCCTGGGAACACCAGATGCTGTTGGCATCCCTACGTCAAGTGGGGTTGGTGGAGGAATAGTGCCCCTCCCTGTAAAACAATTAACTCTAAGCCCTTGGCCACCCTGTCTGGGATACATGGCGTCTGGCAATGAATGAATGAAATAGATGGTACGGTAATAATAATATTACATGCATCAAACAGAATTCTTTAAATATAAATGCATGGATATCAATAAATTATATACCGTGTAGTAAACACAGTTGAGAAATATTGCAGCATTAAGTACTTAAGAAGTATTAATAGGTGTGGAAAGAGTACAGTCGCCCCAAGAAGTGATGGCAGAGTTTCAGATTGCTTCGGTCACCCTACACTGATATATGTTCAATGTAAACTCGGTGAATAAATTGTAAAGCTTCTGTGCCTCCATTACGTCATATAAAATAAAATATATATTATATCACGCTAAGAATTACGTAAAATGAATAACATGAGGTAGTGATATATTAAAAGTTAACACTCCGATATACGTCTCCCGATTTGAACGAATGTCTAATGTATTACTCCGCGCACGGAGCGCAGCGTAACCCCCTTTCCTGATTTATTTGCTTCCCAGGACTTCAAATACAGAATGCTCTAGTTTCGAAGACCAGTTAAGGAAAACTCTTGTGACTGCAATACACCACCTTATTTTCAATTGCTGTGGTGATGATACAGCAACAATAAGAATGCCGAAAACAATGAAGTTTACATTAGTAATGATACCCTACCTGCAGTAGTAGCAAGACCATTCTGCCTTATATTCCTTGTCTTCCCCTTGCTTATAGTGACTTTATTCCTAATTGATGCAAAATTATTTTAAGCTGTGAGAAGATATGACAGGTTTTACCCTTTTCTCATAAACTAGGCAATGAAGAGGACGAAAGCGTGAGCTTATACTCTAGCAATGCAAAATCACATACTTTTTACACTGTCTGATTGTCTCTAGTAGACTTCTTTTAAAGTAAACCTCTGTGTCCTACTTAACTGAAAATGCTGATCTGAAAGTT
Organism: Coenobita brevimanus; assembly: GCF_032717465.1. Classification (NCBI taxonomy): domain Eukaryota; kingdom Metazoa; phylum Arthropoda; class Malacostraca; order Decapoda; family Coenobitidae; genus Coenobita; species Coenobita brevimanus. The sequence continues at coordinate 22,930,441 of NC_137032.1, read as the reverse complement.
TTGAACCCAGTGGCTTGTTTATGAGCATTTGCATTTTATTTCTCTTGTCAATTGTTTAGACACTGAGGATACTAGGCAATGATAAGAATCTTTCTGCAAGGAGCTCCGACTCTCGGCAAATTTTCGAGGTTTTCCTTATTTTTCATTCACAGATATAGTCCTCTGGCATATATTAAAACTTCAAGAGAATTTCCTTAATGAAAAACTGGACAAATGCAGTGTAATAACTGCATGTCTTTGAGTAAAATGTGTTTTCTTCCGTGCATGTTGACCGAACCATTTAAAATAGCCTACTAACGCCACATTCCCGCTTTCTGTCGTCGTCCATGAAAACAACAAAAACGGAAAAAAATGACTTTAAATTAGTCCTCAGTATTGTAACGGGAACTGTTTTATAAATAATAATGAATGATTTTAATTGATTATTAAAGCGCATTTCTTTTTAGTCTTACGCTACTGAGAAATTATTGTGTGTTTACATATTAGATATGAACTCCGCAAATTATTCTTGACTGTCCCTGATCGATAGTTCTGAAATTTCAATTTGTTCCGTTTAGGATTTCCTATTATCGCAACTAACGAACTGATTCCCACAATTTTGAAATATACCGGTACTTTTGCATTTACTTTTTGTCTGCTGTAACAATTTTACATAATAGGTTTCTCATTGTAAAGATTTAAGGAAGATTATGCACATTATCGCTGACCGAAAACTTCCGGATACTCTGCCATCACTTCTTAGGCCGACTGTACTATCTGGCATTTGCCTTCTGACCTACCCCAGTCAACTCTCTCTCTCTCTCTCTCTCTCTCTGTTATGTACAAAACCTTACTAAATTAGCAAATACGCTGGGGATTGTTAAGGGAAGAGCATTTTAAGTAGGATTAAGAGGTTGAGAGGAAGGGAAATGCTATACCCCATAAGAGAAATACACTGTGTGCTCTTGGATATGGTATGCTGTTTGCATACAAGGAAGTGACTAGTGTCGATATTGCAAGAGATTTCTGCAATCTTGAAAAGAAGGGCGATTTGTTTAGTGACGAACTGAGCACTTGCAAAGTATTGTGTATACATCTGTGTCCATGTCTGAAGTTTCAAACTGTCCTAAAAGATTTCGGAATGCAATCAAATCCCTAAGGAAGATAATGAATTACACATTACAAAAACTGTAGTGATTATGAACAAAAGTGATTATTTATCTAAACTGAATGACTCGCTTAATGATGATGCTACTTACTCTAAATTCAAACGAAACCCGCTTGAATCAGTAAATCCAATATTAAAAAAGAAACTGAACCTTTATTAAAAGGTGATGAGGCATCCATAATTTTTGTTTTTCATCTGTCTCTCCTTCCTTACATGTATGGCCTCATCAAAAATCAGAAACTAAGCAATCCTGTTAGATCCATAATTAGCTCAGGAGTTTCAGCTACCTATAACCTATTCAAACATCTCTGACTCAAATATAAATAACAGTGCGGACCTTTAATACATACCTATCTATCTATTGCCAGACGCCTTAATCACATAAGGGGTGGCCACAAATAAATCGCCTCCAAGTTGCCCAGTCCCCTGACATTTCACTGCCCTGCTCCCAGCTCACACACCCCTGTCGCATATACCTCTCCACTCCATCTCTCCATTTCATCCTTGGCCTCCCTCTTCCTCTGCCCCCGTCTACCTCACTGATATACACTCCCCTCGTCAGTCCCTCACTCTCCATCCTCTCCACATGGCCAAACCACCTCAGTGTGTTTCTCCTAATGCATCCTTTCACATCCACATCCACACCACAACGCTCTTTCACTTCCTCATTTGTCAGTCTGTCTCTCCATGTGACCCCACATGCTCCTCTCAAATAACTCATTTCCACTGCTCTCACTCTTGACTTCTGTCCCTCCAACAAGGTCCAAGCTTCACTTCCATACGTTAGAGTTGGTATCACAATACTTTCATGTAGTAGCTTTTTCACTTCCATGCTCACTTCCCTGTTTCTTATCACTGCTTTCAAGGAACTAGCAACCTGTCTTCCTTTTTGGACGCTTTCAAGCACTTCACCCTCTAAACTTCCATTCTTACTCATCACACTACCCAAGCACTTAAACGCACTCACATTTTCCATTCCCTCCTCATCCAACCTCACTGTACAGTACATTCATTGACTTCACTTCTCTCGAAGAACATAACTTTACTCTTCCCTACATTCACCTTCAGATTCCGTTTCTTACACACTTTCCCAAACTCATTCACCAAGCCTTGCATCTTCCCTTCATCTTCACTTAACAACACAGTATCATCTGCAAACAACAGTATAGGGAGTTTCCAAACACTGCCCTCTCTCATTAGGGCCGCTTCAACATCCACTGTCCTACCTTGTATCATTTTTATACTCTTAACCCCATCCATATATGGACTGAACAAACATGGAGACATGACACATCTTTGTTTCAATCCAACCTTCAAATAGGAAAATTCACTCAGTTCACTATCCACACGCACTGCAGCCTTAGCATCCTCATACATACTCTTCACGGCGTTCAGCAACTTCCCATCTACTCCATATTTTCTTAATACTTTCCACAATCCTTGTCTATCCACCCTGTCATATGCTTTCTCCAATTCCATGAAATCCGCATACAACTTCTTTCCCTTCTTTAAAAACTTTCCCACTGTAAATCTAAGAATGAATATCTGATCTACACCACCTCTTCCTTACTATAATCTCCCTGTACTTCTCCAACTATTTCCTCTTTTATTTTCCTAACTCTGTCAATAAGTATCCTACTATATACTTTTCATGTTACACAAAGAAGACAAATGCCCCTATGATTACCACACACTTCTTTTTTCCCTTTTTGTTTGTACAGGGGAATGATTATATCTAACTTCCAATCCTCCGGGACTCTACCCTCCTCCCATGCCAATCTGCATATCTTCCACATCCATTCTACTACTATCTCTACCCCATGCTCTAGCATTTCACACACACTCTATCAATTCCTGTGGATTTCTTCATTTTAACATTCTTCATTGCTTCCATAACTTCCATCCTACTGATTTCTTCCTCTCTTCTCACATTCCTCCTTCTCCCAGCCATCCCCCAGCCACTTTTACTTGCATTAATTTCATACTCTATGTTCAGGAATTCCTTAAAGTGTTATCTCTATCTACTCACTTTTTCTCATTCCTTCACTAGTAATCTACCATTTTTATCTTTCACTTCCCAACTAACTTCTTTGGCACCCTGTCTAACTCTATTTACCTCTTTCCAAAACATTTTCTTATATTTCCCTCCACTTTACACTCAAGTTTCTTCCAAATTCCTCATCCACTCTCTTCTTACTCTCATTTACTAATCTTTTCACCTCTCTGTTCCTCTCTATATATAACTCTCTCTTCCGTTTCTCAACTTCTTCCACTACCCTGTTTCTCATCCACTGACTATATGCATTCTTCTTTTGTGCCGAGGCCTCTCTCACCACTTCATTCCACCATGCTGTTCCTTGCACCCTCTTTCGTCTTCTCTTAACCCCAGGCACCACCTCACAAGGTGCCCAGATTTCTTCTGTGAATATCTTGCACACACCTCCCACGTCCCCCATCTGCTCCAGTTCATATTTACCCAGTCACTCCTCCACTTCCCTCTTATATTCTGCCTTTTTACACCCTCCTTGTATGAACTACTTCCTCCTGTCCTTCCCTTCTTCTATTTCTCCATTTCATTTGGACTCTGATTCTGACCACCACCAAGTGGTGGTCAGAAAGTCCACTCCCCAACATCTATACACTCTTGCATCCATTACACATCTCATCCTTTCATCCACACACACACTTTATCAATCATTGCCTTGCGTTCATTCATTTCATCACACACCCTTCTCATCTCTCGCCACGTATACCTATGGATCATTTTGTGCTTGAGGAGGGTATTAGCTATCACCAACCCCCTTCCGGCACAACTGTCCACTAACACACTGCCATTCTTAACCATCTATGCAGGGACACCCCACTCACCAACTACTTCATCGACCTTCACATTCCCTACTTTTTCATTCATATCTCCAATCAAAAACTCTCTCTCATTCCTTTCAAACTTTTCCATGCATGCTTCCACATTTTTCCAGAACTCCTTTCTCACTCTGCTTGCATGATTTTGCGTTGGCGCATACACACACACGATCTCCCATATTTGTAGTCCGACATTCAATCTTACCCACACAATCCTTGATCAAACTGATCCATACTCTCTTATATTCTCCTTTCATCTGTTACTCACAACAATACACACTCCTTTTGCCCTCTCATTCTTATCTACTCCCGTGCATATATCCAATCCATACTCCCATTCTCTCACACTCTCACCTCACCATTTAGTTTCATTTAATTCACATATATCCACTCTTAGCACCCTCAAGCACCTGGACAATCTCTCTCTCTTTCACCTCTTCATTTGGACCCCTTACATTTCATGTACTTATCCGTACCATGTCCTTTGTTCGGTCCTAAGTCGTCATCTTTAGGTCAGTCCTGGTCCGAGGATTCTTGTTCGTATTTTTTGTTAGTTTATTTTCCAGGAAGGGGCAGTAACCCTCCGCTAACCCACTAGTTGTCACGTAGGGAACGCGTGTTGGTTAGTTATAAGGTTACCATCCAGCGTTGTAAATGCTTTCCTGGTTTACAGGAAATCATTTGGCTTGCCACTCAGTGTAAAGCTACCCTAAAAACAGAGTACCACTACACTAAATGGTTGGATGATGGGCCCCCCCACCCACCACTACTGAACTGACCTATCTAACTGACTTAATTTTAATTGCGATTTTAAGCTTGTCAGCTTTGATGTAATATCATAATTCACCAAGGTTCCTGTTGATGATCTGGTAGAGTATCTTAGAGATTCGTCAAATAACCTTTCTTTGCTTGTCTCAGACACAACATTCATTGAGCTGAGTAGCAGTGTTTGCAAGACTGTAAATTTGAACTTAATGGAGAATACTAGCGTCAGAAACTTGGTATGGCAATAGGCAGCCCTCTCTCATCTGTTCACAATAATCTGTATATAGAATTTTTTGAAAAATGATTCCGTCGTATCATTTTGCCTAATGGTGCAGTATGGTTCAGATATCTATATGATTTATGTCTTTGACCATGTAGTGATAAGCTGGATACTTTCCTTCCTCAGCTGAACAGTTTTGCATCCTCCAGAAAGTTCACAGTGGAACATGAAAATGATGGTAAATTGCTATTCTTAGACTGCATTGTTGACAGAGCAAGAAATGAAATTAAGTTCAGTATCTACAGAAAGCCCACTAATGTTTGTTCATATATTTATTTTTACTGTACTCCTCAGAATAAATTGATTTTGTCAGTGTTATCATCTATGTTTCTACGTGTTCCTCGTATCTCTAGCCCTGAATGCATGGATGAGGAAATTGAAAATATATATAATATTGCAGCCAAATTAGAGTACTTCAAAGCCTTCAAAGATACAGCTTGTAACCATGCAAAGGAAATATTTTGTAGGACAATCCCTTTGGCTTATCACGACCAAAACAGGATCTTACTTACCATACAGTAACAAATGTTCCAAAGTTCCTCATCTGATGAAAAGATGGAATGTATATTTGGCATTCAATAATTCATGTACAATGAAGAAGAGGCTGATTAAGAGCTTAAATAATAATTCAAGTGGCTGCATCTACAAAATACCATGCAAAGAGTGCAATAAGTTTTACGTAGGCCAGACAGAAAAAGAACTTGATGTTAGAACCAAACAACATAAGTATAAAGTTAGGACACAATTCATACAATGCCTTATTTGTACATATGAGAAACGAGAATCATGGAATTGGTTGGCCTTTGCCTTCTCAGACGTGTCTTGCAAATCTGCTATTAACAGGCACATCATTGAATCCAGTGTAATCAAGAACACAAAGTCTGTTAATATGAAGATGAGCAGTGGGATGTACAGTTCGGTAACGCCACCACAAAGAAAGTATGTTGCCCAGTTAAGATCACTAATTTGTTTCATCTCATATGTTATTTTTTTCCCGCCTCATAATTTATCACACATTTGTACAAGACGAGATTTGTTATACGAGTATTTATGCATATGTATCTCTGTATTACAGAATGTATTTTTAATGTGCGTATATTACTGTACATTTTGTTTATGTATATTTATGCTTATTTATATACGTATGAGTTTGTATGTGCTTATGTAGGAAGGTATGTAGCAGAATTCATTTGCATATATTTTTTTATGCAAGAAAGAAGGAACCAGAGGCCAAAAGCTCCAAGAATGTTTTACCTAAGAACAAACAAAAACAAGATAACGAGAGCCAAATTCAAGAGCTGTTCATTTCGAGATGCACAGACACACTGTGTTTGAAAGACTGGAGGACTTAGACAACAGGAAATGAAAACAGGGGAAGTCAGTTCCAAAGCTCGCCTGTTGCATACGTGAAGAACAGGGAGTAACGACTAAAGCTTGCGTTAGAGAATTGGAAAGAAAAAGGACGAGAGAGTGTTGCTAGGTGGGTGCTACGCACCCGACGTAGTGGTGGAGGGATGCAAGTAGACGGTTCAGAGGGACATGTACTGTATAGACGGTGCTAGAAAAGGCATAAAGATCCAACAGTGCAGCCAAGGGACAGAGGTTGAATAGAGCCAGTAAGAAGAGGACAGTTAATGAGATGAAAATCCTTTGACACCATTTTGTTAAAAAGAGTAGTATGTAAGGGGCCTTCGCCCACATGAGAGTTGTGCTGTACACAGAGGCGAATGATATCCTTGTATAAAGTCAAAAGAAGACACAGAGTCAACTTAGCACACCTAATCTCTTGGAAGCACAGTTGACAAGGTAATATGATCTTTCCAAGATAAGTGCCAAGAGAATGAAACCCCAAGTATGTTCAAAGATGATGGAGGATTGAATTTGATATTGTTAAAAATTAGTGGATGCTCCTGTACAACACTCTGACAGGCTAAAAGAAGTAAGAACTGCATTTTTGAAGCAGTAAAAGCAAAAAGATTACTTTTGCCCCTATTAGACATACAAAGCAAGTCAGACATCAGGTGTGTCATAGCCTCATCCCTTGTTTGTTGAAGTAACTGCTGAGACAGACGCTGTGGGAACCGAATGGAGAGGTGAAGGGTGGAGCCATCCATGTATGGGTGGATAGGGTTAGATCTACAGTTTAGAAGGTCACTGATGAATTGAAAGAAGACTGTTTTTGAAAGGACAGAGCCCCAAGGAACACCACTGTTTATAGCTCTAGGAGAAGAATGGTGACCGTCTACAACTGCAGCTCTAGAATGTCGAGAAAGGAAGCCAGAGATGATGGCAAAGAGAGAATAGCAGGAACCGTAAGAAGGTAGTTTGGAAATTAACGATTTATACCAGACTGATCGAAAGCCTTTGAGAAGCCAAGTGTTATGACAAATGGCATAGCTTTCACCAAAGTTCCGAAAGGAGGTTGACCAGTAGTCTGAAAGGTAGCTGAGAAGATAGGCAGTGGGGCATCCATGGCAGAACCCATACTGACGATCAGAAAGAAGGTTGTGATGGGAAAAGTGCTCTAAAATTCTTCTGTTAACAGATTTTTAAAAATTTTAAATACTTGATATTAAAGCACTTGGGCGACAATTAGAGGGCTGGGTATAGCCACCCATCTTTGGGGCAGGTTCAATGGGAGCAAATTTCAAGAAAAAAGGAAAGGTACAAGTTTATAGGCAAAGGCAAGAGAGTTTACCTAGGCTGGGTGTAAGCACAGAAGCACAGTTCTTGAAGACAACAGGCCAGACCCCATGAGCCCCATATACATTGTTACTCCACATCGTTTCTCACGAAGTGGAATCTTGCATTACGTTATGTCCGTACGTACGTTACTCTGTGCATCAGTTCTGCTCTGTTTCTTAGAAACCATTTGGTGGAATTTCTCATATTCCGTATGAACGCAGGACCTATTCGTGGTTGATGCCGAATTGTGACCAATTTTCTATTTTAGAAACATTAAATCCTTTTTATCTCCTTTACTTTAACAGATAGGTTCGGAGGTTGTAACGAAGTGGAATTATTGTCTCTTTGGGACTTATTATTACTGAGGCCAGTGATGGCAGAAAATGCATCAATTGGTGAAATTTTAATGTCAGCCATAAGGAAGTCAGAAGGTGGAAGTGATGGAGGAACAGCACAGGAATTATCTAAAGTGAATTGGAGGAGAAAGTCTGAGTGAAGAGTTCTGCTTTATCACCAGAAGAACCAGCTAAAGAGACATCAGAGTGGAAAAGAGGAGGAAAGGATGATGAAGTATAGTTTCTTAAAAGGTTTCTGACAAAATGTCAGAAGGAGCAGAAACAATTTGAGTTGGAGAGTTCAGAACATTTTGTAAGAATGAAATTTTTTTTTGCAGAGAGAAGAACAGACTTAGCATGATTCCAGGCAGAAACATAAATGAGATGAAATTCAGGGGTGGGTAAGCTCGAGGCTTGTGAATCTTCTGTGGCGTCAACAAGAGAGGAGCCTCTCCCTGACTCTCCCCCACCATGACCACTAGCTGCTCGTACGCACACCTTTCTCGCTCAAATTTCACAATACTCTTTTCTAATTCAGGACTTATATCAACGTATCCTTTCAGTGGAGATGATAATAATAGTTGCTATGCCCTCATATCCAGTTTTACTGTGTTATAGTGTTAATAAATATATAAATGAATATATAAAAACAGACACTCGCTAGTCACTGGTTTAAAGAGAAGTACAATGCATGCATATTAACAAGGTTTTTTCTTTTCTATATACAATTAACTTCTCAACGTTATATGCCATCAACAATGTTCTTTTTTTAGTCGCAACTTGTATGGCAGACTCTTCCAGTCGAGTTGTCTTCATATCAGGAGCTTCTCAAAAATGTGATGGTCCAGAAAAATAAGAAGGGCAGTTTGGTAACTGCGAAGGGATTGCACCACCACAGAGGCGAAGAAACTGCAACAATTTTCCTCCCACTTTTTTCTCCAGTCCAGTATGATGTTTCACGCCTAAAATCCTCGGGCCTAAAATGCAGCTAACAAACCTGTAAGTGGTGATGGCTAACACTAGCTACTGTGTAGACGTTGTGCTAATAATTGTAACTAACTATTGGTACGTAGTAGTAATGAAAATCATAATACTGAAAGGTTACTAAAAATAAAAACAGATTATAAAAATGATAACAATGATAAACACTACAAATAGATGACGAATGGAGGTCGGTCTTACATCAATTATTACGAAAATGATGATGAAACTGGTGAAAATCATTAGGATGATGATGATGAGAGGAAAAAAATATATATAATTATGATAATGAAGAAGAATAGTAAAAGGAATACTTAGTTACTGTCTAGTAAATTTAGAAGGGTCGAAGTGAAAGAATTCTTCCATGATCTATCTATCTCTCTCTATATATAAATGAAAGAAAGACATATGCATACATCTATAACTACAGAAAAACAGGTAAGTTGTTGCACGAAAAGGAGGTTAAAAAGTTAAATAGTACTCACCCTGCTATTCTTGCCTGGTGTTTATCCATCCCTCATAATTGCTCTCACCTACAACCTGGAAAGTTCCTTATACTTGGGGAAGGAAAACACGTGCACTTTGGATCCTGATCCGCAATTTCCCTTGCAATTCGGAACCTCACATATGTTACGCATCCCTTGTGCTAGTAAATAACGAAGTTTGAATCATTATACACAGTATTAGAAGGAATAGTTTACATTGAAAGCAGCGTGCTCTGACCCCGACATCATCATACATGACACTACAGTAAGTGATGTAGTGAGGGCAGGAGTCAGGACGCTCAGGGAGCACTCCTTTTGTCCACGTCATCAGGTCAACCCCCAGAATAGCACAGAGATGTTCCAGCACCTTTCGTAGTTCCTCTCTTAGTTGTGGACAGCAGTAGAACAAGCGCAATTATTATTATTTTTTTTCGTCAGTCATAAAATAAAAATGTATGCGTCCATGCCCAAGAGGAAAACCCACGTAATGCGCGAGGCACACTCAGATGGTTCCCGGCCATAGAAACAAGAATCATTCCTGGGAAAATCAAAGAAGTACTTCCTGAGGTCCTACTAATCAGCAGCTCCAAAGTGCCACAGCCTCCGCTTCCTGGGAGGGGCCAAGGGCCTCACTGGAGCGATAAGATAGGTTAAGGTGATAAGACTATGATCGGAGGAGCCCAACGGAGAGAAAAGATTAACAACATAAGCAGATGGATTAGTTGTAGGGAAGAGGTCAATTATGGTGGAATTCCCTCCATTGGGTATATATTTACATACGTTGTTTCTTGTTAATTACATAAATCAGTCAACATAAAGGTATAATCGACATGCTTATGTTTAATGGAATTATATATATATATATATATATATATATATATATATATATATATATATATATATGTGTGTGTGTGTGTGTGGAAATGGTGGCTAAGTATGGTTATATCTTCGAGTAATTTGCCTAGCTAAATATGAGAGAGAGGGAGAGAGAGAGAGAGAGAGAGAGAGAGAGAGAGAGAGAGAGAGAGAGAGAGAGAGAGAGAGAGAGAGAGAGAGAGAGAGCGAGAGAGAGATTCCAATATTCACAAAGCACACCAACTTCATCTTTTGGAGCTAACCAGGCCATCAATTATCAAACTCATATATTCCAAGTTATTATTTTGATTGACTACTTGCATCTCGACATCATAAACCCTTTAAAGGGCACCACTGTTAATGCCTGTTTTTTCAAGAAAATCAATTGTCAGGTTTAGATTATGTCATTTTTGGTGGACCTTCGAACGTAACTAACCATGCTATCCAATCCTAACTCTATCACATTCCTAATATAACCTTTCTGTCTTACTGAGTATTCACCTTTCTTTCATATTGTAACTAACCTGATCTGCCTATCTTTCCTTCCATACGCCCTATCTTCCTAACCCTACCACCTTCCTAACCTTCAGCCTTCAAAACCCAAACCAACTCTCTGAACCTAAAACTTCCTCTCCATACAGAATCTATAGACTGCGTAATCTCCCTGCCTTCCTAAAAAGGTTATTCTTCCTACGTTTGCCACCATAGTGTTTTCTTGTGATAGCTTTACGTAAACTTTGAGTGTACATCCTTATAATTATTTTCTATTTTCCCACTCCTCACACTGCCCCACCCCTCGCGCTATCCCTCCCCCAAACACTGCCCCTCTCCTACACTGCCCCACCATTCACACCATTTCCCCCCCAAATACTACCCCTACCCCGCACTGCCCCACCTCTTGCATTGCCCTTCCCCTGACAATGCCCTTTCCTCACACCTCTCACATTGCCCTTACCTTGACACTGCCCCATCCCACACAGTACCCAACCCCTCTCACTGCCCCACCCCTGACACTGCCCCATCCCCCATGCAGCCCCTTCTCACAATTTCCTGTCTTTTGCTATATCGTGCCTGTGGTCAGTTACATTGAAGCACTAACAAAACAACACTCTCATTCTCTGAAAAAGGTCTCTCTCTCTCTCTCTCTCTCTCTCTCTCTCTCTTTTATCCTGACGCAATGGCGGCCCACTCTCCCGTCCTCTTGTCCATCTTACTCCCCCTCCATCATGTCTCCCTCTCTCGTCACACACACACACACACACACACACACACACACACACACACACACACACACACGAGTGGCTAGCACATGGGTTGGACGCATATCACTGAGCTGCGCTCTGGGGGTACCTAAATTGTATATATTTATGGGTCAAGCTCGTATCAGGCTAATTTAGGTGATGATTCAACATAGTAAAACAAGAAATAACAAAGAAGTGTAAAGTAACTGTATCAGTGTCGAGGAATGTGATGAATTTCGTTACGTCAGCTAAAAAGCACCAAAGTTAGCAGACGGCAGAGTGATGCAAAACCTGTAAATGGAGATCTTTTCTTTAAGATGGTTTATTTTGGAAAGATGGTTGTAGAAGGTGTTAGGAAAAGAGACAAAGGAAAAACATAGGATGATGGCTTCTACTCAGACCTGATTGAAAAGGAAACTTACGATAAATTAGTTGAGAGAGTAAGTAGGTTAGAAAGATCTTATCAAACGGAAATTGATGAGCTACGCAGACAGAATGAAAAAAAAAATGAGGAAATAATAAAGGAAATAAACAGAAAAGCTGCAACAATAGATGAACTATCAACTGAGACAAATTCACTGAGAACAAAGGCTAGTGAAATGGGATGTACAGTTGTTCACCATGAGAGAATAATGGATGATTTCAGAAATGATACGGAGAAAATCAGGCAGGCAAGCAGTTTGATAGACCAAAGTAGTAACACTGAAGAGAATGTACCACAGGTTAATGAAATGATGAAAAATTACCAAGATGAGGTACAAACTACATATGCTGAAATGGTGAAAGTGAAGAATGATTTAGATGCAAAGGTAGAAAAAAAAAACTTAAGAAGGGGAGTGAAATGAATTATAAAGAACAACCCAAAACTAGTCAGGGAAGCTGTAGAGATTAACAAATCCATAGTAACCAGTGGCACAGGTGAAGAAGAAATAAAAAGCAGAATCTCATGAGACAAAAAGGAGATGGAAAATATAATGAACATACTGCAGCAAGTATCAGAGGATATCTGTGAGAAAGATATAGAAAAAACATAAAAGGCTAGGGAAATATGAGAGAAGTAAGTCAAGGCCCCTGAAAGTAACATTCCAGAGTGCAAACACTGTAGAGGAAATATTTAAAAATGCCAACAAACTCATGGTAAAAGGAGAATTGAAAAAAAAAAAAAAAAAAAACATGGATAAAAAGATGCCTAACTCAAGAGGAATTGGGTACACTAAAGGAGAAGAGGGAGGAAGCAAGAACAAAAATTGAGGAAAGATCAGTGGAAGAGAAGAGTAAATTTTTTTTTACAAAGTAATTGGATTGCAGGAAAGAAAGTGGTACTTAACCAGAAGGAGTAAAAGAAAGGAAGGTAACAGACTCAAGCTATGGCAAGTATGTAAACAAGATGATTAAGTTAATGTACTTAAATGTAGATGGAATGGTATCTTAATTATTAGAGATGAAAGATTACACCAAAGAAAAGGAACCACATATTATTTGCCAAACTGAAACAAAATTAGCCCCAAGGCTATCAAACGATACCATAAACTTAGAGGAATACAAGATATGGAGAAGAGATAAAGAGATAGGAATTTAAAAGAAGGAGGAGGAATTATAATATTAACAAAGAAAACTCAACAAGTCAAGGAAATAGAACTAGATATACCCTCACAAGTAGACATGATTGCACTAGAGATTACTACATCTGAAAGGAAATTAATTGTGGCAAATTAATACATGCCACCCAGAATAAACACTTGGGAAAGAGGCGAATATGAAGACATGGCAGAGAGTACAATTCAAAGTTTAAGAACATTACCACATAGAATGGAACAGAATTCTGAGAGAATTATATTAACTGGAGATTTCACTACAAATATAAATTGGAATACTCTAGATGTAAGAAGCCATGAAATCTGTTGGAACAAAAATCTCCCGAACCTTGTGCAGGAGTTTTTCCTAATACAACATGTAAAGGAAAACACCATAAAAAGAGGACTTGATGATCCATCAGTACTAAATCTTATATTTACTAAGCAAGAAAATGATACTGACAATATAATCCACCACCCACCATTTAGCAAAAGCGACCATGCAGTATTAAATTGCAACTTCAGGCCTGCATAAGACGTGGTTAACAGTAATGAGAGTTAGAAAAAGAGTCTAAAGTATAAAAAGGGAAACTATCATGACCTAAAGTAGTACTTCCTAGAAACAGATTGGGAAAAAGAGCTTAGAGAACAATATTTATATGTTATGCATAGAAAATTCTGCAAACTTTATGAAACAGGAGTCCAAAATTACATCCCACAACACAAAGAATCAGAAAAGAATATAAAGAAATCGTTTAATACTATCTAGCTATCTATCTATATACCTCGGCTGTTTCCACCAAGGAAAGGGAGGTAGCCGAGACAGGACGACACACTGCCAATTTACTCATTCAACACATTCATTTGCATCTTAGCCCCAAAGGGGGGAAGGGACATCCTCACCGCACCACACCGCACGAGGGTCAACTGCGCTGTGCAATCAGTGACATCAGCAACAGGGCCTAACAGCAGAGCTGGTTTACCCCTGCCACATCTTAACAGACCCATCCCCTTACCCGCACCTGACCTGATCAGCTGATCAGACAAATGCGGGAAAAAATCCCCTCAGGGCTGCTTCATCATTTATTTATTCATAATTCCTCTCTATTCATTTCTATCACGCACAGTCACTCTTCCTTGCTCAACAGACATCCCTCTCGCATCCAGCGCTCTCTTCACACTATTCATCCATCCTTTTCGTGGTCTTCCTCTCAGCCTTACACCTCTCATAACAGATCTAGTTTTCTTCTTCACCAATTGCTCATTATCCATTCTCTCCATATGCCCAAACCATCGCAACACCCTCTGCTCAACTCGATCAACCATCTCCCGAACAACTCTAGTTCTCCTTCGCACTTCATCATTTCTCACTCGATCCATACGTGTTACTCCACACATACTCCCCAGACACCTTATCTCCATTACATTCAAACTTTTCCTCTCTGCTACACCAATATTCCATGTTCAGCCCCATATAATGCAGTCGGTACCACAGTACCCTCATACAGCCTTCTCTTTACATCCATTCTAAGCAAACAACATCTAAACACTTTTTCTTTTTTTTTCATTCCTCCCAGCACATTTTCTACTTCATTCATTCTAAACTTCACTTCTGCATCTTTTCTTCCATCCACAGCAACATGTGACCCTAAATACTTAAAACACTCTACCCCCTCAAGCAACTCACCATTTAAAACTATATTCGTCCTCAAAAGAACAAAAAAAGACTTGTGGAATAGATACGGAAGACAAAATAGTGAGAGCGCATATAATAACTATAATCAGGTATGAAACTATTATACAAGGATAATGACAGAAGCCCTAAGACAGTTTGAAGAAGACATTAAAAAAAAAGTAGTGATCAACCGAAGCTATTTTACAGCTACATCCGAAGCAAAACATAAATTAAAGATAAAATACAGTCCATTACTGACGAAGGGATCATCTGCACTCAAGAGAAAGATATTTGTGAAGCACTAAATAAAAATTTCCAATCAGTTTTTACAGAAGAAAATAATTTTGAGAGAGATGATGTGGAACAAGCATGCCCACACACATATTACTGGATATACAAATATCAGAAAAAGAAATACAGGAGGAGTTAGGTAAATTAGACAAAGGAAAAGCAAATGGTCCTCACGAAATCTCATGTTGGGTGCTACGTGAATGTGCAAAAGAATTAATCAGACCAATATTTTTAAATTTCAAGGAATCCTTGGTTCAAGGTAAATTACCTGATATGTGGAAGAAAGCAAACATTTGTTCCCCTATTCATGAAAGGTAATAGGCAAAATCCACTCAACTACCAACTAGCATCACTAACTAGTGTTGTAAGATACTGGTATTAGAAAAGCTGATAGGTAAAGTTTGGGTAAACCATCTAGAAGAACACAATATGATAACAGAAAGGCAGTTTGGTTCCAGAAAGGAAAAATCATGTGTTACTAACTTATTAAGCTACTATAATAGAGTTGCAGAAACATTACAGAAAAGAGAAGGATGGTCGGATAGTATCTATGTAGATTTCAAGAAAGCATGTGACAGAGTACCGCATCACAGACTTTTATGGAAACAGTACCATCAAGGAGAAATCCGAGGCAAACCTGTACTGTTGGATGCAAGATTTTCTCAGAAAATAGGAAATGAGAACAATACTAACGGAAAATTACTCATCATGGAGGGAAGTGACCAGTAGAGTACCACAGGGCTCAGTGATGGCACCAGTTATGTTTTCAGTGTATATAAACAACATAAATAGTAACACTGAAAATGAAAGCTATCTATATATGCTTGTGATGCAAAAATACATAAGAGAATTACTAACACAGACTCTTGTAGAGAGCTACATGAAGAATTAAATATACTTCATGAATGGAGCAATACATTGCAAATGGAATTCAGTGTGGACAATTGTCATGTAATTAAGTTTAGTAAAACTGGAAAAAGACCATATTGGGATTATATGTTAGGATGTAAAACCCTACATATATCAGAAAGAGAGAAGGACCTAGGAGTGATTATCAATAACAGACTATCCCCGGATGACCACATCAGTGTGAAGGTACAGAACATGTATACACTGCTTGCTAATATGAGAATAGCATTCACATACATAAATGAAGACATGCTGAGAAAGATAATAACATCATTCATCAGACCAGCCTTGGAGTATGCATCAGTAGTCTGGAATCCTCATCTCAAGAAACACATAGACAAGATTGAAAAAGTTCAAAGGACCGCTACAAGATGGATACCAAGCTTAAGGGATCTAAGTTACGAAGAAACACTGGAAAATTTGAATCTGCCAACACTGCAGCAGAGAAGGAAAAAAGGAGACATGATTATGCTATATAAATGTGTCTCAGGGAAAGAGAAAATAGACATAATGAGTATATAACCTAAGTGGAAACATCAGCAAGAGGACACTGCAAAAAACTGCATACAAAGAGAGTTGATAAAGACGTAAGGAAATTCAGTTTCCCTAATAGGGCAATTGATCAGTGGAATGCACTACCGAATGAAATAGTCTGTGCCAAAACAATTCATAAATTTAAGGATATGTATGATTAAAGTGATTTTATACACGGGACAGTATGAGCTTGAATCATTCCTGTTAAGATACAATTGGGTAAGAACAATTAGGTACGGTGAGAACACACACACACACACACACACACACACACACACACACACACACACACACACACACACACACACACACACACACACACACACACACACACACATACACACACATGTAGGCATTATGTAGGCACTAGTATACATCTCATAACACAATGTGCAGGATGTAGTGTCTGCTGGAGATGTACACAGCCTTTCACTAGGAATGTCAAGCCACATAATGTAGCCTACATCCACAACCTTGTTGTCCCAGACCATCAAGAAGGATTAACTGTGATGTATCTCAAACAATCTCTTTGTAGTCCAGACGACAAAGAATTTCATGGCATATTCAAACACGTGGGGTAACCAGCTCTAGTCAATCAGTCCACGTGAATGGAAATCTACCAGACACATTCATCACACACACACACACACACACACACACACACACACACACACACACACACACACACACATCGTCTCCAAGCATAATGTCGGAAAGATTCCCTTCAGGTCAGAAGGGGTTGGAAAGAAGGCCCGATAACACGAGGGTCAGCTAGGAGGATTTGCCGTCACGCTACGTTACGCTGTAAATCACTATTTGATATAACTGTACAATAAATTCCGTAACCCAAGAGTGCTCAAATTCACCTCGCTCATACACAAAGGGGAAAGGGGAAAAAGAGAGAGAGAAACCTACCTATTTTCACTCTAGCTGATGACCCACCATTTAATAAGCAGCAAAAAGCTCGAGCCATACTACGTTTAACGACTTTATTCTGACAAAGCTTTGACGATCTACAATCGACCTCCCTATCTCCCTACAAGTACCTACGACCATGCTATTGAGATTAGTGGCAAGGGGTAACAACGAACCGGCTGTGATAAACTACGCTCAGTGAGATTGGTGACAGCGGTAAAAGACGCCAGTTAACGTCTCAATCAACAATCAACGAGCAAATTACAATCAAAATAATCTATGACTGTTCCTAATTGCTCCTAACCACCTCCACCACAATTCCACGATTTATGAGAAACAATAGAAGCGATAAACTACGTCTATCGAATACTCTAAAATCCTCCAAGTTAATCCCAACAAGTAAAGAAAATCAAACATACAAGTTAAGAAGAATAAGAAGAAACCAAAGGAAGTGAGTGAAGTGCGTGACATCTGGGTAAAGCACAGCACAGCCATCTCCACAATCCTACTCCATCATCCCACCACGACCCCCACCACTTTTCTCCGCCACCAAAATCTCCACCACCGAAAGAGGAGAGCGAGTGTCATGACTCCGCAGTAATGACCAAACGATGCTGACGTGTTGAGCTGGATCAACAATCTTGAACATCAACACCTCCCTCACCACACATCCCACCACGACTGTATCTCCACTACTGTTCTAGTGAGCTGGTTTATTCTAACCTAAGTTGTATTAGTTAACAGTTAACACTTCATCACATACATAACTATCCATAATATACGAACAATTATTTATCGAACCAAAATATATATATCTATATATATCTATCTATCTATCTATCTATCTATCTATCTATATATATATATACAGTAGATAGATAGATAGATAGATAGATAGATAATTCATCAACATAAATATTGCCAACTACCCAGTGAGAGACAGTTACACAATTTACACTGACATATGTGTTTTGTAATTTTAAGTGTTTTAGCAATCAGGAGAAATGTAGAATGTGATTTAGTGAGTATTCCCATTATGCTAAGTAAAGTGCCTCAATTAGTGCCTAAAGAATCAGGATTAGCAGAGCCAAACACAATAACACAAGAACCAGAAAACGATCAACAAAATATAAATTATGAAACACCATCAGAGACACAAGAACAAGCAGAAAACCAAACTCAGGAAACAAAACACACACAAAGAACAGCAAACAGATGCAATTTAGTCTGAAGTAAATAATGATGACACTTGGTCAAAATTTTCAGATGTAGATACTGAACTTTGTAAAAATTTACCTCCAACTTACTATGACTTAGAGTTAAGAGTATTACAAGTGCTCGTGGGCCCTTGGCCCCTCGCACTTGCTCCTACTGAGGGCTGTCGCGCTGCTAAAATGTACTTTAGTTATAGCTATGGGCAAAAAATTCTACGGAGATCCTATGCCGGGCGCCGGTAGCGCCGTTTTTTGGTTAGAATTTGATCGCTCATTGAATATAGTAAAAGTTTTCCAATCGTGATGGGACCAAGTCTTTTCACATCAGCGATTTTTTTGCGATTTTTGCGCCAATTCTGGTGCGATTTGAATGTGTAGTTTCGGCTGCCCTTAATACACACACACACACACACACACACACACACACACACACACGCTGCTAGTGTTATAGTATATTTGAATGTTAGGAAAAACACATAAATTTCCTGTAAATGACGACTGCAAGGAAAACACTGTAGAGATGGCTAACTTAGATGCAACAAGCAACAGTGCAGTACCTTCTCCACAAAATTTCAGTAATACTCCATCTCCAGTGTATATTTTTCTTGAAGACAATGATCTCACAAAATTCTCTGGTACTGATAAAGACAAAATTGACATACACACTCTTATTGCACAGTGTCAGCAAAATTTCATTAGGAGACACATTACTGATGAGGAAGGAAAAATATGTTTCTTCAGCTAGAATAAACCAAGAACGACGACCAGCTGGTAATTTGCTAGCCAGACAAGCCGGTGAGAGCTTCACCATTTGAACAATTTCAGACAGAATTTCTCAGGAAATTTTCTGAAGACAGGAATTTTCTTGGTGATATAAACCCGGAAATGCACAAAATTGCAGACTTGCTAAGGCAAACATACTCATGCTCAGATCTAGGGGAAATAACTGCAGATAATTCCACTATTAAGAAAACCTCGTTAGCTAGCCTAGAAAACTCAAATTGGGTCACAGCTGATGGTAATGTGTCAAGTGCATGTTGTTGACATCATTGGCAACATCTCAGCCCTATACAGTTTTCATGACAGGGTTTTAAAAATCGCCAAAACCATCCCATATAATCCAGAGATGTGTTTACTTGATTTCATTTATGAGGTGGAATTAAACTGCAGCAAAGTGGTGTGATTGGCACATCACAGGCAAGAGGACAGGGATCAAAGTGCCAGAAATTGTAGCAGGGATAAATAAGTCAAGTCCTGGCAAGCATCAGAGATAATCTTGTTCAGTTCACAAATAAACACACAGACAAGTTCGCTCAAGGATTCGTTCCCGCACACCAGGTAACAGGGCGGTACAAGAGTCTGGCCGAAGTTCCATAGACATCGGTTGGCACAAAGACACACAAATGGAAGATCACCTCTTTCGCTGGGCTCAAGTAATGTGCTCTGTTACTATTGCGCAAATCCTAGGCACACAAAAGGTGTGTTACATTAAGAATAAAGAAGACAGGTAAAAGAGTTTGAACCGTACTGCAGGAACCATAAATCTTTCGGTTGCTGTACCTCAAACTGTAAAACAACGAAAAAATTGGTATCCATCTATAGGTCGGAAGAAGGTTGTACCAGTACAAAAGACGATGACACATAAAACATCCAAATAAACATTTAGTAAACATAGGAAGTATTTTTGGAAATGAAAACATTTTGGTCTCTGCTGTATGTGAAGAGGAAGAGATTTCATAATTTTTGGATTCAGGCTCACCAGTGAATTTAATATCGCAAGATGAGTTAGAAATTTTAGAAATAAAAGAAAAAATTGACATTTTTGGAAAATTCAGACTTAAATTTATACACAGTGGATGGTAAAGAAAATACCAGTTATTGGTATAACTGAGTTAAACATGAAATTCACAGAGACCACAAAATCATTCACTACCACCTTTTAAGTAGTAGAAAAATTGTCAAAGGAAATATGCTGCTTGGACAAAATGCATTGAGGGCACAAAATATAATATTGATGTCCCACTTCAATGGAATTAATTACGACAGTGAATGCATTGAGGAAATTTCATCTCCTGATACTACAAACTACAGTTATAGAGTCACAACAGCTATTCAACACAATCCAAAGAAGGTAGAGTCTGACATACAACCGCTCAAAGAAAATGGGCGCTTAGACCAGCCGTTACAAGCCAACCTTCTCCTCTCACCCACTCACCCACAATCCAATCGTGAATCGATCACTCACTCAGCAAGCATTAATTGATATAATTTTACCACCAAAATCATTCATGCAAGTTACGATTAAGAGTAAATTGAGAAATTGTAATGTTATTATATTAGCAGAGACTATTAGAATAATGGCCTTTTGATAGAAAGAGCCCTATGTTGGGTAAATGACAAGGGTGAGACTAACGCCATTGTAGCCTACACCATGAATGGAGATGTAAAGGTTAAGAAAGGAACCTTTATTTGTAGGTTACAGATTTGCCCAGCTCCTATACGTGAAGTGACAGTAGCGGGAGCGTTGAGCAGAATAAATTCGTCAGACAGAGATGCACAAAGGAGCATTTGGTTAGCTTAGATGATGCTGGTGTGGAAAATGGTTTATTAGAGTTACTACAGACCCATCAACAGACTGTCGCATGACCTGGTGAAAACTTAGGGTGTGCAAATCAAATCCAACACCATATAAACCCGTGAACTGCGAGCCACAGCTCAGGCTGGGTTGCGTCACATTGCGAGCCATAGCTCAGGCTGTGCTGGCCGTGCATCACCATAAACAACTCGACCCCTACCTAAACTTATGCATGGCGTTACGCAATGATGGAGAGAATGAGATTTTTTTTTCTTTTCACCAGATGATGCCCTGGATGTTTATTTTCAAGTTTATAATAAAATTTTTTTTTGTTCATTAAAAAAAAAAATCACTACTCCCGTACATAAACTTGCGCACGACCCTACACAAAGACAGGGAAAGATATCATTTTATTTTCACCAGATGATTCCCTGGATGTTTATCTTCAAGATTATAATAAACAAAAACAAAAATAACTTTTTTCCTTGTTTTTTTGCGCACGACGATGTGGGATAAATAAGGGTAATTGCGCAATCCACAGGTTACCGTAAAACAAGATGCATGACCGATCTATATGCCAGCATAGGCTACAGAGTTGCACACTCACAACGTGCACTAGCAAAGCAGTATGTGGATGAAATGTTACATTTGGACATCACTGAACCTTCAGTGTCCCCATGGAACGCACCACTCTTCTTAGTACTCAATTAAAATGGAGAAGTGTGGGCAGTTGTGGATTATTGCAAACTTAATCAGGAAACAATTCCCGATCGTTTTCCCATGTCATTGTTATGTCCTGCACAACACTGGACCAGAAAATATGGTCTTTTCTGCATTCGATGTATTAAGTAGCTATTCTCAGATAATCTTTGATAAAGAATCCCGCAAATACACTGCTTGAAGTATAACAAAATGCCGAGGGGATTAATCAGGAAACCATTCCCGACCATTAGCCTATGCCATTGTTAAGTGATGTACTGCACAACACTGGACCAGATAATATGATATTTTCTACAATCGATTTATTAAGTGGCTATTATCAGATAGGCCTACATAAAGAATCCCGCAAATACACAGCTTTCTCTACAGAAAGAGAATGCTGATGGGACTAAGGACAGTACCAGGCACATTCTATTGATAAATGAATAGTGTACTATTTGGAATATTAGGTGATGGTATATTTGTATATTTGGACGACATCATAATTGCAACACACACACACAATAGATGAACATCTACAGAAAGTAGACCAGCTCCTACACATGTTAGCCAATGCTGGTTTTAAAATTAAGCAGTCTAAATGCAAATCTTGCTTTAAGGATATAAAATTCTTAGGCCACAGACTAGATGCAGAGGGGTTCCACACCTCTGGGGACAAAATACAAGCAATAAGGGATTTCCCTGAACCCACAAATGTGGGTGAAGTTAGGCAATTTTTAGGGCTAGCCAGCTGCGACAAATCGTTCATACAACAATTCTCTCACATAGCAGAACCAGAATTCCACCTAATAAAAAAACAAGCAGTATTTCAGTAGAGAGAGATGAATAAAAAAAATAGCATTTAATGAATTAAAAAAGAAACTTACATGTGCACCTTGCCTGGCCTATCCAACTGTAATATCTCAAAACCATTCATAATTTGCACAGATGCCTCCCTCAAAGGTTTAGGTGCTATACTGATGCATGAGGATAAACGAGGTAAATACCAACCCATTGCTTTTGCCAGTAGACAAATAAAAGGAACAGAGAAAAATGACTGTACAACAGACTTAGAAGCCTTAGCTCTAATATTTGCACAATTTCGTGACCTTTGTATGGATACAAAATTCACCTACACACAGACCACAAGCCTCTCTTGGGCATGTTCCAAGAAAACTCCTTTCTGGGAGGAGAGCAGAATGGAAATGTAAAATCCAGAATTACAATGTAAATATTCACTACATACAAGGTAAAGTAAATTTGGCAGCAGATGCTTCATTGCAAAATCCGTCAGACATTGTCACTACAGTAAGTCCACATGAATCACTCTCCAACAATAGTGAAATGATCCCTACAAATCAAGAAAACTCACAGGCACACAGACAGGACCCAGTATGGTCTAAGGTAGTATTTCGTCTGGAGTCAGGCGATGATGTACCATTGCCCAAGGTACACATACGAAATAAACAATTCACAGTGCCGTATATTGGGTAAATCCAGGATAACCAAATCATAGAAAAAATATTAGGGAGTTAGTTATTCGTAGTACAATGATAACTCACATTTTAGGGGAAATACATGATAGTCCACATGCAGGGCATCCTGGCAAGGAGTGGACAGTCAGGCAGGCATGGATGTCATATTGTTGGCCAACTTTTCGCAAAGACATACAGTACATAATCACTTAGACAAAAAAATGTGAGTCATGTGCAAGACACAAAGGTTACAGGTTATCACCTGCACCTATAGGGAAATATCCTGTACCTAACCAACCATGGGACATTGTCGTGGTTGATTTACTTAAGTCACCCTTAACTACAATCAATATCTTTTTGTTTCCACAGATCACTTCTCACGATATTTGATCATCGTTCCAGTTAAGGATAAAACAGCAGAAACAGTCGCGTGAGTTATCATTGATTGTGTTATCTGCGGGGTCACCACACCAAAGGTGCTAGTAAGTGACAATGGTGATGAATTTAACTCTGAAATTTTGCAAGAAATATGTAAACAATACAATATGAAGTAGGTTAATGTCTTAGCCTACCATCCAGTTTCCATTGGATTGGTGGAAAGACTGAATTAAAAAATATTAGAGGTACTACGGCACATTCTCAAAGAAAATTATGCAAACTGGGATGGTTGGATCCCTAGAGCTGAAGCATCAATTAATTGTGCAATTAACAAATCTATAGGAGATACACCTTATTTCATCACTTACGGGTCAGACGAACGTCACCCTTACGAGACATTGGAAGACGAACAAATTCCCGTATAAATTATGATTATCTTAATCTTTGCTTACATGACTTTTAAGAAATGCACACAAAGGTAAAGAAACAGTTAATGATGTCCAGGAAAGAAATGACAGAATCATTTAATAATAAGGCAGCAGAATCAAACATCAGCACAGGTGAAATTGTCTATGGCATCAGTCACACTAGAGACAATAAACTGTCACCGAAATTTGAAGGCCCACACAGAGTAATTAAGAAAGAAGCCAATAAGGTAGTGATTAAGTCACTATCGAGTGACGAAGAAAAAGAAATACATATCGATCACATGGAAAAGGTCTCAAGAAATTTAGCTTGCAATTATAAAACACCGGACACGACCGAAAAGCCCAGTACACACGGTGAAACTAGGCAAGAAGCAATTAACACATATCGGAATAAACTGATGTTGCATACCAAACAGACAAATATAGGTGCAACCAATATACCTCTCACCATAACAAGGCATTTACATGACTTAGGAATCGATTTAGTCTCCTTTTATACAGTAGGTAACAAGATTAAGCAGATCGAGATAATTGTAGTGTTCATCATTCACTACCATTACCCTCAGCATAAATTGCCAACAACAGTGGATTAGATAACTAATACAGTTGTTCATTCAGCAGGTAAAGATGAGGCAAATTATCCCATGGACCATGTTCCTGTTGATATCAAGAGGATCACCTCCCATACACTCTCAACATGTAATCAGAGAAGGGTGTCTGAGCGCTCAAACGGACTCAACGGCAATTGTACAGGACATAATAAGTACTGAAAATAGTTTGGATGTACTGGATGACCTACCAACAATGTTACAGAAAATATCAGGACTATTAAGAACTCTGGAAGCGGTATTAACCCTCTCGCGCACGCATAAGTTTCAGTAAGTTTCCTGGCACACGATTTTACTCAACTGGCAGCCCGCCCACGCGCTGCTGAAAACACATATTCTCGGCTTATTTTCGCCACTCAAACCTCAATATACTGCCATGAAACCTATATGATCTTGTTCATCAATGTTTGTTCTAGCTCATAAGCACATACACACAAAAAAAGGAAAACACGAATAAAACTACATTAGCGCATCACGTCCCAACTGATTTCCACCCTCTGATACCCCCCAGTCCCGAGCTATTTTCGATTTTTTTTTTTTTTTGCCTAAAACCTCCGCTTTTGTTGAGAAACAGAGGAAAATCACCAATCACCAGGGCTTACTGGGGTCCATGAGTGGTCAGAACAGGTGAGCCTCCCCATGTCAGGTATATTATTCTGTCACTGACGTGTCAGGCTCTCACGTTTTCTATGGTAGGTAATTTTGGGAGAAACAACAAACAACACGTCTACATTTATTGATTTGTAATTAATAAACAATCACAAGAACAATTCAGTGAGATATACAGGAAAAATAAACATTGTCCCATTGCACGACCATAGCGAGTTTGGTCATTTTGGTTACACGCTAGATGCTAAGCTTCTTGTTTCAGGAAACATATCATTTTTTCTACTTGCATAATACTAATTCAATGACATTTTACCATTTTTAACTTTATATAAATGTTTTCAGCTGTTTACATTCATTACGATGATAATTAGCATAAGTATTGCACATATCTGCCTACTCAGCACACTCTATGACTCTTCTCGCAAAATACATTTTTTTTTTCATTCATATTATTGTTTACATGACATTATACCAATTTTCAACATAAGTAAATGTTTTCACTTATTTACATTCCTTATGAGGATATTTAGCAAAATGCTAGGCCATATTCACGTAGCAAGCACACTCGCTACCAATCGTGTTTCAGCTTATAATTTATTTCTTCACTTCCAATATACTTCACCACTTACAAAACACCCGTTTCCACTTTATACTACTATTTATGGGCCTTATTTTTCCACTGAGCATCAGAATATCGCGTCTATATACACTCGCTAGGAATGTTTCGACTTAGATATTTATGCACTTACATCAGTTGGGACAAGGATTGTGTGGGTATGACTGAAAGTTAGAATACGATTGTGTGCGTGTATGCACCAACTCAAGATTGTGCAAGCAGAGTGAGAGAAGAGCTCTGGACAAATGTGGAAGTGTGCATGGAAAAGTTTGGAATGAATGAGAGTGTTTTTGATTGGTGATATGAATGGTAAAGTAGGGCATGTGAAGGTGGATGGAATAGATGGTGAGTGGGATGTGCCTGGTGAGATAGATGAGAATGGCAGTGCGATAGTGGACATTTGTGCTGGGAGAGGGTTTGTGATAGCCAATAACCTCTTCAAGCATAAAATGATCCACAGGTATACATGGTGAGTGATGAGAAGAGTGGGTGGTGAACTGAATGAAAGGAAGGCAATGATTGATTATGTGTGTGTGGATGAAAGGATGCGAAGATGTGTAATGGATGCAAGAGCTTATAGAGGTTGGGGAAGTGGACTTTCTGACCACTACTTGGTGGTGGCCAGAATCAAGATCCAAATAAGATGAAGAAATAGAAGAAGGGAAGGATGGGAAGAGGGAGTATTTGCAAGGAGAGTGGAAAGGTTACAAGAGGATGAGAAAAAGGCAGAATATAAGAGAGAAGTGGAGGAACGATTGGGTAAATATGAACTGGAGCAAATGGGGGACGTGGAAGGTGTGTGCAGGATATTCACGGAAGATATATGTACAACATGTGATGTGGTGTGTGGGATGAAGAGAAAACGGAAGGGGGTGCAAGGAACAGCGTGGTGGAATGAAGAGATGAGACAAGCTGTGGCACAAAAGAAGAAAGCATACAATGAATGGATGAGAAATAGGGGAGTGGAAGAAGTTGAGAGGAGGAAGAGAGAGTTATATGTAGAAAGAAAGAGAGAGGTGAAAAGATTAGTAAGAGAGAGTAAGAAGAGAGTGGATGAGGAATTTGGAAGGAATTTGAGTGCAAAGTGTAGGGACTGTAAGAAAATGTTCTGGAAAGAGGTGAAGACAGTAAGACAGGGCGGAAGTGAAGTTAGCAGGGGAGTGAAAGAAAAAAATGGTAGATTACTAGTGGAGAAGGCAGAAAAAGTGAGCAGATCGAGAGAACACTTTAAGGAATTGTTGAGCATAGAGGATGGAAGTAACGCGAGTACAAGTGGCTGGGGAATGGCTGGGAGAAGGAGGGAAGTGAGAAGACAGGAAGAAATCAGTAGGATAGAAGTTGTGGAAACAATGAAGAAAGTTAAATTGGGGAAAGCCCCAGGAATTGATGGAGTGTGTGGTGAAATGCCGAAGCATGGGGGAGAGATAGTAGTAGAATGGAGGTGGAAGATGTGCAGATTGGCCTGGGAGGAAGGTAGAGTCCCGTAGGATTGGAAGTCAGGTATAATTATTCCCTTGTACAAAGGGAAAGGGGAAAAAGAAGTGTGTGGTAATCATAGGGGCATTTGTCTTCTTAGTATAATAGGAAAAGTGTATGGTAGGATACTTATTGACGGAGTTAGAGAAAGAACAGAGGAATTAGTTGGAGAAGAACAGGGAGGCTTTAGGAAGGGAAGAGGTTGTGTAGATCAGATATTCATTCCTAGATCTTTTGTGGAAAAGTTTCTAGAGAAGGGAAAGAAGTTGTATGCAGCTTTAAAGCATACGACAGGGTGGATAGACAAGGATTGTGGAAAGTATTAAGAATATATGGAGTAGATGGGAAGTTGTTGAATGCTGTGAAGAGTGTATATGATGGTGCTAAGGCTGCAGTGCGTGTGGATGGTGAACTGATTGAATTTTTCTCTTTGAAGGTTGGGTTGAATCACGGTTGTGTCATGTCTCCATGGTTATTCAATCTGTAAATGGATGGCGTAATAAAAGAAGTACAAGGTAGGGTAGTGGACATTGGAGTGTCCCTGGTGAGAGAGGGTAGTGTTTGGAAACTCCCTGTACTGTTGTTTGCAGATGATACTGTGTTGTTGAGTGACGACAAAGGGGAGATGCAGGGGTTGGTGGATGAGTTTGGGAGAGTGTGTAAGAAACGGAATCTAAAGGTGAATTTAGGGAAGAGTAAAGTGATGGTCTTTGAGAGAGGTGAAGTCAGTGAATGTACAGCAAGGTTGGATGTTGAGGTATTGGAAAATGTGAGTATGTTTAAGTACTTGGGTAGTGTGATGAGTAAGGATGGAGGTTTGGAGGGTGAAGTGCTTGAAAGGGTACAGCAGAGAAGAAAGGTTGCTGGTTCCTTGAAAGCAGTGATAAGAAACATGGAAGTGAGCATGGAAGTGAAAAAGTTACTACATGACAGTATTGTGATACCAACTCTATTGTATGGATGTGAAGCTTGGAGTTTGTTGGAAGGACACAAGTAAAGAGCTAGAGCAGTGGAAATAAGTTATTTAAGAGGAGCCTGTGGAGTCACATGGGGAGACAGGCTGACAAATGAGGATATAAAGGAGCGTTGTGGTGTGGATGTGGATGTGATAGGAAGTGTTAGGAGGAACACACTGAGGTGGTTTGGCCATGTGGAGAGGATGGAAGGTGAAAGACTGACGAAGAGAGTGTATGTGCGTGAGGTGGAGGGGGGAAGAGGGAGGGGGAGGCCGAGGATGAGATGGAGGGATGGGGTGGAGAGGTATATGAGAGAAAGGGGTGTGGGTTGGGAGCAGGGTAGTGAAATGGCGAGGGACAGGGCGACGTGGAGGCGATTTTTTTGTGGGCACCCCGAACGGGATTGAGGCGTCTGGCAATAGACTGATAGACTTACATAATAATTTTCCACCTACATTACACCCATTTCCACTTTATACTACTATTTACATATTACGGGCCTTATTTATTACACTGAGCGTCAGAATATCGCATCTATATACACTCGCTAGGAATGTTTCGACTTATAATATATTTATGCACTTAGATAATAATTTTCCACTTACATTACACCAGTTTCCAGTTTATACTACTATTTACATATTTACGGGCCTTTTTTATTACACTGACCGTCAGAATATCGCATCTATATACACACTCGCTAGGAATGTTTCGACTTGGAATATATTTATGCACTTAGATAATAATTTTCCAGATACATTACTCCCGTTTCCACTTTATACTACTATTTACATATTTAAGGGCCTTATAATTACACTAAGCGTCTGTATGCCGCATTTTCTCCTGAGTATGAGCGTCATATCGCATTCACACCATATTAGTACTGCCTCAAGGTGTGATATTCACTGAAACAAGGGTGAATACAGAGACCCACGTTACACTCAATGCACTCATAGTGGGCGTCTTTTCTCTGAGTGGTGGGTCTCACACAGGAATTACCCCACACGTGACACCTGCGTTGAGGCCTAGGTCTATTTGGCTGGGGAGGTATAGGAGTGGGAAAATGGCGAGTGGAAATTCTCAGGGGAGTTTGGGCAGTAGGGGCAGTGCGTGTGCGTTGTTAGGTCCTCTCGACATTATACTGGGTTATAATCTCACGACCAAGCTCCCTCACAAACTCTTCAAAGGTTTCCTGCACTCCTGTTGTCATGGCGTGCAGGTGGTGGCAATTGAGGACAGTTATATCGAGCAGGTAAAAGAAGAGCTTCTTGTACCACTTCATCGTGGTCCTGGCACACTCGACAGTGGATATCATGGAGTCAGACTGGTCCACCAGCCGCATGTTGATGTTATAATCCAGCACACACTCAGATGCGGCGCCTCCTCTTGCTGTGGTAATCCACAGACTCTGTACAGTGCATCAATGGGCGGTGAACCGTGGACAAGAGGCAGACTTCTCTTTTGTGGTTCCACACTGTAGCTAGGATGTTGTTAGCCTGGAAGAAGACCACCTCATTTTTTTTCTAGTTTCTGCCCCACCTTGACCATGTGATGCCGGTTCACCATGACGGTACCACAGAGTCCCGTGTCATGCAGGTGTAGATAACAAGGCTAGTGTACCAGTTATCCAGGTAGAGGACGTGACCACAATGAAGGTACTCTTCAATCATTGTCTTTACCACTGCTCCAGACAGTCCAATACTCCGATCTTCTATTATGTCTGTCTGTGAACCGGTGTACAAGACTATGTCTTGCACATAACCAATCCTATAGTCACACATAACAAAGATCTTGAATCCAAAACGGTGCCTTTTGCTGTGTATATACTGGCGAAAGGAAATATTGCCTCTCCACAACACGACACTCTCGTCTATGACAAGGTCTCTATAGGAATAAAATGAGGAATGGAATGTTTGCCGTAGGTAATAAAAAACCAGCCTAATTTGCCTCATCTTATCAGTGTCATTTGCATTAACAGGATCATCAGCATTGTAAAAGTGGAGCCAGCCTAGAATTTGCTGAAACCGATTACGGATCATGATCTTGCCAAATATAGGTGTCTGCATGAGAGTGTCCGTTGTCCAGTATGATGGAAATCTGTTTTTACATAAAATACCCATCAAAAGTACCAGGGCAAAAAAAAAAAAACTCTGCGAGGGAGACAGGGTAATCATAAATGATCGAATGCTTGCTCCTTCTGCCCAGTTGTTCACTCTCACGACGCTGGCTGCTAGCAAAACGGTTGGTTTGTTCCACATTCTGCTCCACGAAACCCTCACCGAAGAACAGGTGGAAAAAATCCAGCCTGGTGGAGCCAAGGTGAAACCCAGGAGCTGTGCAGCCAGCGCCCCCTGCTCAGTGAAGGGGTGAATGATGGGAGAGAAATCACTGCCATCTTCCCAATTCCAACTCACATTACCCTCGCCCCCATCATCCCCATCGTCGCCTTCATCAGGATGGGGAGGCGATGTTGGTGGGGAAGGTTGGGGAGAAGGAGTGTGGAGGGCTTCCCCACTCACACTCCTCTTCCCTCGGCCTTTACTATTCCCCTTTCCCTTACCCTTATGGCCTTGGGGAACATCAGGGGGCTGTGTGGAGGAAGTCCGGGAAAATTGGGGAGCATAAGACGTGCTGGGGAGTGGCTCCTCCTCACCTCCCCGCTCCATCACCATACCACGTGATTCACCACGCTCCCTCACTGCCCCAAGTGATATGCTTCGCTGCCTCGCGTCACCACGGGAGAGCAATGACTCACTCTCACCACTCTCACTTTCAATTTCACTCCCCACTCCCTCCACGCCACTTCTGCCCTCCCCAAATAAAACACTAGGCCCATACCTGATAGAACGACGTGCTGTGCGCTCGGGGCCACGATGTGTGATGATCTCGCGGCCGTACCACGTGGCAGCATGTCCCACGGCTCCATCCCTGTCCTCGGTTTCGGGCTCCACATCACGTAGGGGCAGCAGAGAGCTTATTGCACGATGTGTTGGTGCAGGCTGGCCCTCTCTAGTGGCATGATATGTGACGTAGCACCACTTCCTCCGGGATGGGACCTCCTCATCACTGCTGCTGCTTTCCTTCTCCTCTGGTTGGACACAATCCTTGTCTGCCACCTCGTCATCGAGGGGCAAATCACTGTCACCTGTGAAGGTGTCCGGGGCTGCTTGAATTTGCTCCTGTGAGAGACCTCTCTGCGCCTTGTGTGACCTGGGTCACTGCTAACAGGTGAGTGACCAAGCCGACAGTGAGCGCGGGTCACGTGGGGTCGCCAAGTGTCCCTGCCTGGTGGCAGATAGGTGAAGGTCTCGCGACCCTACATACCCAAAATCAAGTGCGAGATTTGAAAATTGTGCAAATTATGAACCTTGCAATTGCGTGACGTACTAGTAAGTCGATGGGACTAGCTGTGACGAAACGTTCCATACGTTGATGGGATGCCTTGGGATAGATGGCCCTGAATAGACATTTTGCAATGTCAATTTCACTTCCCAACATCACCATTCGAATGCTTTCCATCATACAGGAAAATGATATTAGAAGTTTTGATAGAGAATTTCATCAGCTTTCTAATGAGAAATATCCAGTTGTGATACGATTTGTAGTTTTCGAGAAAATAGCAAAAAACTGAAAGCCATAAAAAAAAAACTTTCGTACAGGGAGCTTTCCTGCAAAGGTTTTCTTGCACACCTTATGTTTTTATTTCATAATATTGTGTAGAATTTCAGGAGCTTTCTCATGGTCCAAACAGATTTTCGATACGCCTCATAGTTTCCGCGTAAATCACAAAAAAAGACTGGGTACTCACACCCATGCATCACTTTCGTCATAGGTGCACAGCAAATGCTATATTCCCGCCTACATAACAACGACTTTTTATCAGAGATATTGCATTGTTATGTTCTGTATATACGTAGAATTTACTGCTCTTTATCATGGTTCTTACAGGAAAGCGATACGTCCAATAGTTTTCGGGTAATTGGCCGACAAAGTGAGATTACTCCGAGCACTTTTGACTTTTACTGCATGCAGGGAAAAACACACACACACACACACTCTGTTCCCCAGCCTTTTTCTACAAAATATGCTCCCAAAGGCTTATATTTTGGTAAGGAACATACGTAGAATTAATGCTCTTTATCGTGGTTCTTACAGGAAATCAATACATCCAATAGTTTTTGAGTAATTGGCCGACAAAGTGAGATTACTCTGCTGAGCGTTTTCGACTATTACTGCAAGCGAGAAAAAAACACACTCTGTTACCCCACCATTTCCTATAAAACATGCTCCCAAAAGCTTTTATTTTGATAATGAAGATACTCAGAATTTACTACTCTTTATCATGGTTCTTACAGGAAGTCGATACATCCAATAGTTTTTGAGTAATAGGACGACAAAGCTAGATTACTCTTCTGATCATTTCCTAGTTTTACCGCAAGCGAAAAAAAAAAAAAAACACTGTCTTCCACCTCTTTTGCCTGAAGACTGCTCCCAAAGCCTTTTTTTCTTTTTTATTTCTTTTTATGTACAGACTTTAAAATCTCCAAGAGTTGTTTTTTTAGTGTTATAACCTACTAGACATGAACACTACTTTTTTTTAGTTATTCGTTATTGTACTTTTTGTCACATGTGTAATATGTAGGAGAAAATGGTTATTTGTGTGAAAAATATAGGGGTATTGATAATAGGTCAATATATATGTCAACCAAATTCGGAAAACTCACTTCCTCCATGGGTGTTGAGGGTCCTGAAGGACCTTGTGGGATAGGAAGATGAGGAGTTATGTAGTGTGTGTGTGTGTGTGTGTGTGTGTGTGTGCTCTGCTAGGGAATACTTCGCTCAGTATCGTACCATTCGAAGCAATCACCCATGCGAAGTGGCACATCACGAACAGGACACATGTGACCTGTGTCCCTCCTCATCTTCACCAGGGCGCACTGGAGCCTCCTCCAGTTGGGGATCCTTTCCTGTCGATGGCCCAGTGTGTGACCCAACTGCACTCTGTCGTTGATGACTCTACGACGCTTGGTTGGATGTCCTCCTGGTCTTCCCTGGTCCTGTCACTCTGGAGGTGCAGCTGCAGGGCTGGGCATGGCAGCGGCAGCAGGTTCTCCTGTCGGACCAGGAACTGCTAATGGTCATCTCAGCACCCGTGCTGGTCCTGCAGACGATGGTGGTGCTGGCTCCTATGCTGGTGCTCCTCCTGGAGATGGTGGTGTTGGCACCTGTACTGGTGCTAGTCCAAGTGACGGTGCTGGCCCAGGAGACGGTGGTGATGGCACCTGTGCTGGTGCTGCTGCAGGTGCCATAAGTGCCGGAGATCCTGTTGGCCATCGGGTTGGAAGGTCAGGGGCATGGTGGATGATGTGCCCTGATGCGGGCCACTCTGCTTCATCAAAGTGTAGGAGCTTGTCCACTACCTCCTCCACAAAGCTGAGTAGACTGACTGACCTGCATGAGCACTTTTTGTACCGGGTGAACGCGTTGAACATTGCCATCTAGATGAAATATAAGGTTATCTTCTTGATTCATTTCAGGGTCCACTGCTGGATCGGGTAGTAATGGACCATCTGGTCGAAGTGGTCCACCCCCACCCATGTGCCGATTATAGTACTCCACCACGACAGGCTTGTCTACGGTCTTCTGGACAATGGTTATCCTCCCGTCAGGACCCCTGGTCTTCCCTCGAACCTGCTTCTGGACGGTGCTTGTGCTGTGGAAGGTGGGAACCATGTTGACAATGTGCTTGTCCTTCCACAGCAACGCCATCACGTTGTCCTTATGCATCGCTGCCATGCCCGCCTCTGGCAGGTTCTTGGTCCTGGCGATGTCCTGCAGCTGCTTTGCTGCTCCTCTTGCCAGACGTAGGGTCCCACACATGTAGATTCTTGCACTGAAGAGGCATTCACACGAGGACACAGAGTTATGATAGTTATCCATGTAAACTTTGTATCCCTGATCCTTCAGCAGCTCTACATGCCTTCTTCTGCCTGTATACACCTCGACATTCCATATGTACCCCGAGGAAGCCTCAACCAGGATATAAAACTTGATGGAATACTCTGAGGGCTTCATGGGGTTGTAGATGTGGAAGCTGAGGTGTTCCTTCCACACCAGCGATCCCTCGTCCAGGCTGAGGTGCCCCTCGGGAAAGTAGGTGTCTTGGAACTGCTGAACAAGGTACTCCATCATTGTACAAACCCTGACGAGCCTGTCGCAATTGTCCTGGGGTATAGCAAGTGAGTTGAAGGCGTGGAAGTGTTTCAGGGTGGCCCTGAAATGCATCCCACCCATCACTTGCTGGAGAAGGGAGTAGTTATGGAGACGGGGTCTCCTCCAGTAATGCCTGATGGTCGGCATATTCACCACCCCCATGAAGAAGTATAGCCCCACGAACTTGGCCATCTCCTCTTCACTGCAGATGAACCATGCGTCCAACACAGTCCCCAGAAACGATGTGTAGCTGTTGGTCTTGTGGGTGAAATACATCAACAACTCCCTGGTGAAAAACAACTGGAAGAACTGGATCCACCGTCATTCCTGGGGATCCTGTAAAGGGCCTATTAGCTGTTGTGAATGGGGCACTGCTCCACTCTGGATCCTCTGCTGCAACACCTCCCGCAGTGGTGGCAGTGGGACGGTGTACCAACACCTTTCAGACTCCTCGGACACCCTTCGGCTACCCCCCATAACTGGGCCATGGACCACGCCGGCAAAGTCGAGGTGGTGAGGGTTCCAGTGATGAGGATGACGAGACTGTCTCCTGCTGCTGCCAAACATCAGGGGGGATGAATCCTGTCAGAGGCAGTGCCTTTGTCGACAGGGCAGGGGACGACAACACAGTCGCATCCTGTACCAGTTGCGCCGCAGACACCGCGCCGCATGCAGTTGCCAGTGCCATGTAACTAGGCCCTGTAACCGGTGACATGGGCTCGGCCAAGGGGGAACTGGAGGCTAGAGGTGGAGAGACCGCAATGGCTGCTGGAGTGAGAGGTCCGAGAAAAGGCGATGCCTGTCATTCAAGTGAAGACAATGGCTGGGCTGATGGTCCTGACACTGGTGGTGGTGGTGTCTGCTCTCATCGTGGTAAGGGTGGGGACAAAGCCGCCCGAGGGGAACAGCATTGGACAATGTCCCAGTCCTCACTTGAAGCATCACTCAGCTGCTCATCCTCCTCGCTCTCGGTCTCCTCCTCAAAGAGAATCTTCTGCCACTCGTCAGAAGAAAACCCCTCTTCTCCACTGTGGCAAGCATGGACACACAGAAAGTCCAGTATAAGCTGTTTAGTTTTTCAGCTGAAAAACAAGAGATATTATTCACTGTCACGCAACACTTTCCATTGAGAGTAGCACTACACAAGTGATGTTATATCTTTCCGCACGGCAAATCGCTGCACCATTTACGAACAGTTCACATAAAGGATAACTTTTCAGTGTCTTTGCACAGTGTACTATCTGTCCACTTTCGTCCATGGGTGTATGACAAACACATACACACACACACAGAAATATACTGTATATATATATATATATATATATATATATATATATATATATATATATATATATATATATATATATATTGTTACATAGCCTATAATTTCATCATCCTTTGTATAATTCTAACGTACAGTATGCTGCATGTTTGATCACGATTTGCCTAGTGGCTTCCATAGTGACCAGGCTAGCGTGTTTTGCCTCACTCCCCCCTTCTCCCCCTTATAGTAGAGTAAGTCGTTCTTTCTGTTGTTCAGAGCAGGAGTGTCAACTCTTTGTCCCCTATGGCTTCATTTGCGCATCCTTCTTACAAGTTGTATCAAGCTCTGCCGGCCCCTATATAATGAGCTCAGTCTCTGCATTAATTGCCGCTTAGATCTACTCCTCATTTTGCTCACATCTCTGTCCTCCCCTGTACAGTTGTTATTTTTGTGAGTGCTCAGGAAGTCTCCAACCATCTAGCTGCTGTGTAATTTGAGTATAAGTGTTATTACATTTTTCTTGTACTGTATAGCATAAGGTGTTAATTCGTAGGCCTAGTGAGGTTTTTGTGATTCATGTGTTTTAAGTGTCAGCCATTATTGATAATATTTTGTATCTGTAATAATATATCTTGCATTCACTGAGCATTATCCGGTTTTCTCATTTTATCAGGGCTGACTTAGATAAATTTACACTTGCTAATTTCGTGTTAATAGAGGCTATTGTAGTTAACCATATATTTAACCTGTTTTTTGCCATTACATTATCCTTATGAGTCCTGAATATTTAGTTGTTAGTTTGAGCATTAAACTTTAACTTGTAATTTTACTTAACTCTTTTGTTTTGAACCTGGAACTTTGTGGGACAGTAGTGATTTTTAGTATTCTCACTTAAAGTGTACATTATCTTTCCCTGTTCCGTAACAATATATATATATATATATATATATATATATATATATATATAT
The DNA here is from genome assembly GCF_032717465.1 of Coenobita brevimanus. Taxonomy (NCBI): domain Eukaryota; kingdom Metazoa; phylum Arthropoda; class Malacostraca; order Decapoda; family Coenobitidae; genus Coenobita; species Coenobita brevimanus. The sequence continues at coordinate 22,893,428 of NC_137032.1, read as the reverse complement.
ATATATATATATATATATATATATATATATATATATATATGAGGCCCTGCATGCAAGAGTATACTCATGCGTCACCTTGTCGAAAATTGAGATAATGCTATCCTACAGTCCCTCAGAGTATATACTTTCATGTGGACTTGGTGGATGTGATGTATGACCCAAGACATAAGGGCGAAAACCCATAAAAATAACATTGGGTTTACATCACCAACTTTTATCAAGTGCTTTTCGCCACTATGTTGGAGCAAGAGTATACCCATGCGCCATCCTCATGCAGGATTGCTTCTCAGCGCGCCATTTTATGCGTGTAGTAGTGTTATCAGTCAACAAGGTGATGAGGATAGTCTCATCCCAGGCCTTTTTGCTGTGCAATAGTAATACTAATGCTCTCGTCCCAAGCTTTTTCTGGCTGACCAAGTGGTGTGCACGCTCTGTTGTTTGTGTCATAACCTACGTAATTTCGGTGGTTATAACACCACAGAGGACATAGTGTGAGTTTTGATTTTGTTTTTTTCAATAAAAAGAAATAATAGCCTTTCATTACTTCCCATGGCTCTGTGTTCATTAACTCTTTCAGTGAGGTTTTTTTTTTTTTTATTGAACCATTGTATTTTTTATTGCAGCAGCCACTGTATTCAGTAATAAGATTATTTATGTAAAACATCATTATTCCTGGTATAATTGGTGTTATTTTGTTTGTTTTTGCATTTTAGGTGTAAAGTGTCTATTGTTCATATAAAAACACAGAACAACAAGGACCAGGTGAAAAAGAAAATGATGTGTATTGATAATTTTTTTGAAAAATTAATAAAGCTTACTTTTTATGACAATAACCAGGAATATTCAAAACCAACCATTCTACAGACATTCAACTTCATGTCGATTTTTTTTTTTTTTCGGGAAAAGCCAATAGAAACCTTTACTAAAAAGTTTTTGGATAACGTAGAGACAATCAGCTTTAAGATGATGTAAACGCCATTATCTTAGGTATAATAGTTTTTATGGTATCGTTCTTTAAAGTTGTAAAAACTTTAAACGCGATTTCTGCCACTTTTAACCCCTGAAGACCGCAATTGTTTCAGACAGGGTACCTCCCACAACCGCAATTCGGGGGTGTTTTGGCGACTTTCACCAAGGGCAAATTGACTGTGTTCTAGCTAATGAGGAAGAATTTACACACCTGACAACGCAATCCGCATCTCCGTAGGCCTAATTGTTACCGCAACAATCGTGCGTCAAAGTTCAAAAAAATTTTATGATAGTTACCCCTCGAAAACTATCGAAAACATGAAAATTTTGGTAACCACTTTTTTTTTTTTTTTTTTAATGGAAACAGGTCATTTCAAAGTGTTATGTCACACCAACCATGAAAACAGGTGTATGTACTGTAGGTGTGGGGAGATTACTAGACTGTGGGGAGATAAAGTAGCCTGTGGAGTGTAGGCCTATAGGTACGGGATTGGAAATAACCAACTTTTTGCATGAAAAGAAAGCTTCAGTGTTTTCTGTAACATCTACCATGAAAACAGGTGTGTATATAGGTGTGGGGAGATAACTAGTGTGGGGAGTAGGCCTACAAGGCCTTGGTTGTACTTAGGGAGAAAAATATTGGCAACAACCAAATTCTCCTGTGGAAACCCTCCATTTCAGTGGGATTTGTCACACCAGCCACAAAAAACAGGTGTGTATGTAGGCAATGACTATGAGGCCCTACAAGGCCTCATAGTCATTGCAAAACTAACACAGACGCATATAAATGTTTATAACCATCAAGGACATCAATATAAAGTTGAATAATGCTATAAATGCATGCATAAGAAAAGAAAAAAAAACGATTATTTGTTTCCGATTTCTCATTTTACTGTCCCATCTTGTCGTTACACATTTATCACACCATTACAATTATCACTTTATCATTACACTTCATTACACTTATCATTACAATTTCGGCAACAACCAAATTCTCTTGTGGAAACTCTCCATTTCATTGGAATTTGTCACACCAGCCATGAAAACAGGTGTGTTTGTATGTGTGGGGAAATGAAACAGATGCGGGGAGTAGCACTACAAGGCCTCATAGTCTTTCGAAAACTAACACAGACGGATACTATTCACAGGTGCTAATCTGGGCAGGTAGGGAATATGAAAAAAATAAAAATAATAATAAGATGCGTCGTATGTAGTACAACATACAGCATTCTCCATCTACGTACGTACAGAAACTGGTAGGTACGAAGTGAAAAATGAACAGAGTGAGGTGTAAAAATTTGGGAAGAAGCAGAAATAAAATGAAACAGATACGTACTGTGAGCAACAGTAGTCGTGTCGCGGTTTTGTCCGAAGATTAAATGTAACTCGTGAAACATTATGAACCGTCCGTATGACAGACGGCGGAATGTACCAGACGCTTAGCCCGTTAGCTTATGTTTTCACCAAATTTCACTACTCGAGTATTGTTGCTTACTGTACATCAGGCCTGACATTCGGGGACCGGTTGGGGGTTGGAAGGGTAGCGAGGGACAAGGAGGGAGAGATGGGGTGGGGTTTGAGGAGGGGACCAGACTAGCAGGGAGGGAGGGGGGGCAAGAGAGGGTGGGAAGGGATGCAGGTTGTTGTGGGAGGAGAGATACAGTTGCGTGAAAGGGTGGGGGACAAGGAGGGTGTGAGGGAGTGGAGTAGAGGGTGGCATGGAGGCGGTTGAGAGGGGGGTGCCCCCCACCGACCAGATTGGTCCTATCCCCCCTCACGCCACATCAGGGGCGAATTCTCATTGGCCTGAAGCCATGTACGTCATAATCAGGGTGAAGCAAGCGTTCCGTAGTTTCTTACAGGCCGCGTTCAATTGACGCAATTAGGCATTTTGGCATAAAACTCAAATTGCATCAGTTGTTGCGATTAGGACTTAAGGGGTTAAAAAATGGCGCATGGGTATACTCTTGTACGCGGGGCCTCTTTTATCTATCTATCTATCTATCTATATATCTATAGTGTACATATATATACACTGTACATATATATATATATATATATATATATATATATATATATACAGTATATATATATATATATATATATATATATATATATATATATATATATATATATATATATATATGTAATCTCTGTACTATCCGGACTCCCCACTTACCTGACATTTTGGTCCTGGGACTTAGTAACCCCAAAATTGCCCGAAAAACACAAAAAATTCCAAAAATATCTGACTATTTTTTCTTCCCCCCTAATTTGAACTCAGAGCGCGGCACAGACCAGCTGTGTTTTGGTGCGTAGTTCCGCCGACGTCTGCTAGAGCGCCCCTGCATCCTCCCCATTTCCCACCCATGTTTCATCATGAGTGCATGCTCGTCGCCATGGCCGCCCATGTGCACGCTTTTGTGGTGGTGCCCTACCTCCTGCAGGCTCTGCTGTTCCTTTCCTGCCTCTTCTTCGTGTGTGTGACGATGGCTCTGCCGCCCGAGAAGAGGAAGCGAGTGGTTCTGACTCTGAAGAAAATAGAGATATTGGACAAGGTGGACACAGGATGGTCGATGTCACGCATCCTCCGTGAATTCAACCTGACCTGCTCTGCATTGTTTGATATCAAGAGATCCCGGGACAAACTACATGCAGTACATGACTGACTTCTCATCGAAGAACAAACGCAATATGGAGAGGAAGATGACGTTTACTCCCCAGTATGCAGAAATCGACCACTCCACGCTGATTTGGCATCATCAACAGCGTGCTGCTGGTGTGCTGGTGCATGGCACAGAGTTGTAGGCTGCTGCTGAGAAGTTCACAAGGTTACACGACACCCCAGACTTCAAAGTATCCAAGGGTTGGCTCTTCGCTTTCAAGTTACGGCATGGACTTACCAACCGTAAGGTCAATGGCGAAGCTCTGGAGGCCAACGAGGAGGGGGTAGAGGGGTTTCTGCAGAAGATGAAGGGCTTGATTGACAGGGAGGGCCTCACTCTTGGTCAAGTTTACAACGCTGACAAAACTGGTCTATTCTATCACTCTTTGTCAACGAACACTCTAGCTGAGGAGATGGAGAAGCGTGTACCTGGCTGCAAGCTCTGCAAGCAGCGGTTATCTGCATTGTGTTGTGCCAATGTTAACGGCATGCACTAGCTCAAGCCCGTTATTGTTGGCCGTGCATAGCGGCCTCGGTGTCTTCGTGGGGTGATGGATGTCCTTCCTGTCATTTGGTACCATTTTGTGAAGGCTTGGTTCACAGTCAAGATCTTCAAAGACTGGTTCCACCGCCATTTCGTCAAGGAACTCATCCATTACCAGATGGAGAAACTGGGAATCCCGCACGACCAGGTAAAGGCCCTCCTTCTCTTGGACAATGCACCTGCACATCTGTCTGACAAGGACTTGGTGGCTGAGACTGGCCACATTAGGTGCATGTTTTTGCCACCTAATGCGACTTCATCCAACCAATGGACCAAGGAGTGGTCGTGGCAATGAAGAGGCTGTACCGTAGAAGTTCCTAGATGATGTGATGACTGTTCTCGACGATAAGGATAAGCACAGGGAGGGACAGGACATGCAAGGCCAACGGACTTTAGAAAACCTTCGCTGCTTTGTCAAGTCTGCCATTTACAACTGGGCCAGTGCATGGAAGGAAGTCCCTGCCAAGACTCTGGAAAATGGTTGGTCTCATCTGCTTCTCAGAGCCAATGTGGTGTACGATTTCTCAGGTTTTTACGTGGATGACTTCCATGCACGTTTTCGTGTGCATGGTGACGATGTTGATGTGGAGGAAGTGCATGAGTGGTTGGATGACGACAAGGGTGATCCAGGGTATCAGATGATGCCTGATATCGAGATCACATCTTAAGTTGCAGTTACAAATACCCAACTTGATGATTCCAATGAGGATAGTGACGATGATGTGGACTCTCTCAGTGTGTCACTACTCCAACCATCCTCAAGCTGAGCGAACTCCAGGAGCACGTCGAGTTCGTTCTCGACTACCTGGAACACCCGGACTGCGATAGGGAGATGGGGCCCTTGGGACTTGTGGAGGAAGTGCACACTTTCAGGTGCATCATTAATCACCAAAATCGTTGTTCCTTGCGTCAATCAATGATTGACACTTTTTCACACCCGTGACTCCTGCTGTGCTCAGGCCTGGCTCCTCACCACTGCCTCCCCAAGACAGTCCTTCATCCCCTGAGCCATAGCCCAGCACATCAGGCACGGTGGAGTCGCCACTGGACGTGAGTTTGGGTCTGTCTTCAGAGTCGTCTGCAGTGGGTAGTCCATCACCACGTCCCAGCAATGCGCCCCTAGGCCACCAACATCAGCTACTCTCAGACTCTGACACTGAATAAACAGCAAGAACTCGCCACTAGACCACAAGGGAAATTACAGTGTTGCATAGTGAAAAGAACAGTGTGGAGTGTTAAGAAATTAGAATTCTGAGTGCAAAGTTCTGAGTGCAGAGTGCAACACTGATTTCACTAAGGTAAAATAGAGGGCAAGTAAGAACTGAGTGTGCAGTGTTAAGAAAATAGAATTCCGAGTGCAAATGACTAAGTTCAGTGCAAGACTTGATTACTGCAGGTGCTTCAGGTACACATTCTTACTGTCAGAGTCTGAGAGGAGGCGGGTTATTAATCGAGATTGCCATGGACTCGTTGTAAGTACTCAGAATGTTTCATATTATACTGGATTTTCCATACTTACCTCTGAAACCTCATTCTGTGGTTCCTATGCATTTATTTCACTCTTTTATGTCGCTTATTGGTGTGAATAGGGTTTCAGGTGATTTTCATGTCCAGTAGGGAGTTCTGTAGGTGTTTTCCTGAGTTAGGCTAGGTTAGGGTCCATAAGTACCAGTTCAGGAGGTCCACTTTCCTGATGGACCCACTTTCCGGATATGCCTGTGGCTCTGTTACATCAAATAGTGGAGGGATTACTGTATATATATATATATATATATATATATATATATATATATATATATCGTTTTCATTCGTTTTAAAGGCTCCAACATGCTTGCATGCGTCGGCTTTGGTCACCTAATGGCGGCTTTCCACGCTGCATGATCCATTGCAGCCTCCCTGTTCAGTCTCTTAACCCTGAGCTCACACTTAATGACCTCGCCCCATGTCTTTCTCGGTCTACCCCTCATAACCCCACCCCCAATATTAATACTTCTCACCTTCCTCACCCAATTATCATCCCCCATCCTCTCCACATGTCCAAACCATCTCAATTTACCTCTCCTCATCGCAACACCCATACACTCCAGTCCCATCCTACCTCTCAACTCTTCCATCGTATACCCAGCCCCCCCCGGACCTTGCACACTACATCCACCTAATCATTGTCATTTCTGTAAGTCTGAGCCGGCGAATATCCTCCTCCTTTACTGCCCAGGTCTCACTACCGTACAGCATTACACTCCTAACACATGTTGCATACAAAGACCCCTTAGCTCGTAGGGAGAGTCCTCTCAATGTCAGAAGAGGGAAAAGCTCCCTGAACTTCTTCCAATCACTTCTCACCCTAGCCACAGAGCTAGCTCCAGCCCCACCTCCAGCACACAACATGTCTCCCAAATAACAAAACTCTTCCACACACTCAAGGGATTCACCAGCAAGTTCAATCCTTTCATGCCTGACAGTCTCCACCTGCTCTCCCCGACACGCCGTACACATAAAATCAGCATTATCTCGCAGTCTACCTCTGATACCACTACAACTCTTGTGGACCCATTTGTCACGAACACCGCACAAGATAGAATTACTTTCCATGCCCTTGTGGCAAACTGCACATGGCCATTCTCCCTCGTCTTTGACAGTACCGCCACCAACTCTAGATATCATCATTTTTGTTTTATCTGCATTTACCCTTAAGCCCTTGTGCCCCATACCATCTCTCCACTTCCTAAACCTTTCCTCCCCCTCCCTTTCGTTCTCTGCAATCAACACCAAATCATCAACATACAACATTATCCCACGAGAGTCCATTTCTAAAGTCACGTGAGAGGGCTTCAAGTACCATGATAAACAACATGGGACTCAAAACTGACCCCTGATGCACACCAACATTCACGGAAAACTCACCACTCAAATCTTCATTCACTCTTACCTGGGTGCAAGCACCCACATACATAGCTATAACCACCCTAACCAGCCACGCCTCTAAGCCAAGCTTTCTCATTGCCCACATCACCACCTCTCTAGGGACTCTGTCAATGGCCTTTTCCAAATCAACAAAAACAAAAGACAGATCCCTTCTCCTACCAATATATTTTTCCTGAAACTGTCGAACAATGAATATGGCATCAGTGGTCCCCCTACCCGGCATAAACCCAAACTGCATCTCATCAATATTCACTCCTCTAATCATACCTTCTAAAACTCTCTCCATTACCTTCAATATCGATTTAAAAGCTTTAGACCTCTATAATTTCCTCTTTCAAGGGCATCACCCTTCCCTTTATACACATTTACAATTACACTCTTCAGCCAATCATCTGGGACAACACACTCATAAATAATAATATTTATTAGGTCAGTGACTAACCTCACCCCTATATCTCCTGAGGCCTTCAACATTTCGGCAGTCAACCCAGACACATCTGCTGCCTTCCCCACCTTCATCCTGCCTATTGCCTCACTCACAGTACCAGCATCAATCAAAGGCCAAGTGCCAAACACTGGATCTGCTGGCTCCAAACCCTCCCTGTCCCAGTCAAACTCCTCATTCAACAACCAGCTATAATACTCTCTCCTCGCATCTTTAATATTCTCACTGTTCACCACCACCCTTCCTTCATCATTCTTCACACACTGCTCACCTAGAATATCCCGATCTATCCCCCTTCATCTGATTTGCCACCTTAAATATCATATTTTTCCTTTCCCCAGGATTTAGGTTATCAAGTAAAAGTCTCTGTGACTCAGGCCTCGCCCTGTTTACCTCTCTCTAGCTTGGCAGCCAAGTATTCCTCCTTGAAACCACCCTTCTCCCATTCCCGGAAAAGCCTTCTTTTCTCCATAAATGCAGCTTCTACACCCTCATCCCACCACCAAGTTACTTTATGCCTTGGTGGTCCTCTTGTCCAACCGCATGTTACATCAGTAACTCTCAAGAGATTGTTCTTGAGGGCTCTGTACTGTTCATTAATGCCTCTGTCTACAGCTCCCTGTTCAGCCATCACTCTCCTCATCTCGCTATAGAAGGCATCCCTTACTACCTGTACGTCCATATTTTCCTCCTTGGTACATAAGTCCTCTTTTTCATCACTCGTTCTTTATGCACCATATCACAAATCAATAGTTTGTGCTGCTGCACACACTCCTCACTTCCTGTAACTTTAACATCCCTCACTAACCTCCTATCATCCCTCCTAACCATAAAATAATCTGTCTGACTGCTTATTCCCCCAGACTCATACGTAATTAACCTACTCTTTCTTTTCCTAAAATATGTGTTGCACACAATCATGTCCGTTGCCTCCCCAAACTCGAGTATCTTTTCCCCTTCTGCATTCCTTATACCATACGCACATCGCCCATGTACTCCTTCATAACAATGTGCTAATTCACCTACATGACCATTTAAGTCCCCTTCCAAAACCACTATATCATTATCCTGCATAACACCTACAACACGTATTAAATCAACCCAAAATCTATCTTTCTCTTGTTCATCCAATCCTGCCTGTGGAGCATATGCCGATATAACTGCAGCTATCTTTCTACCAAATAGAATTTTCAATACCAATATCCTATTGCTTACTCTTATAACAATCATAACATAATTCACCCATTTCTCCCCAAGGTTCCCCCAACACATGAAAATATATTTCAACTAGCACTCATGACACATATCAAAAAATTTTATTATAAATCATAAATAATCAACAATTGTCTTAGCAAGGTACGGTACCTCTCCACTGACGTCTGTCGTTGCCCGGCATCCTTAAATCACCTTCATACCTACCGCTAAGGTATCGCTGACATGCGCTATGCACCTTCATCCCACAATGACCACTCGTGACACGTATCATAAACACTTTACAGTATATAAATCATACATAATCAACAAATGTCTTAGCAAGGTACAGTACCTGTCCACTGACGTCCATCATTGCCCAGCTTCCTTACATCACCTGCACACCTGCCGCTAAGGTATCGCTAACCTATGCTACACATCCACAATATCCCACAACGAACACTCGCTGCACATTTCACGTTCATTGTACGTGAACAGTACCTGTTCAATGACACACATGGTTGCCTGGCGTCGTGACATCCCCACACACCTGCTGCTGAGGTATCGCTAACCTACGCTGAGCACCTACAGAATTCCTTCATGGACACTCGCTGCACATTTCACGTTCATTGGTACATAAAGTATAACTTCTCACTAGATATCTTAGCAAGTTACAGTACCTGCTCAATGACGTCCGTCATTGCCCGGCGTCCTTACGTCCCCACACACCTGGTGCTAAGGCATCGCTAGCTTACGCTATGCACCCTTCCAATTATCCCTTCACGAACACTCGCGGCTCAATTCGTGTGCACTTTCCACTAAATCATAAGCAAATACATGACTACCACAATGATTTCACCTCTACCTCCACAATTATTTACGTTCCTTACTACGGTACAACATGACTGTGACGCAGCACTTTCGCCTCGAGATTTACGATGCACTGTTATGTTGGCCCACACCACACTCTTTCACAAACACTTGCAGCATGTCGGCCTTATATTTCATACAAATTCATATGCATATACAGTATCACAATCACAATAGCCATCCCTAAACACCCCTAATAATTCCTTCCCGACTACGGCATGCAGGTAACGCTTGCCCAATTCCGCACTATTGCTATGACGTGCGAGGTTTAGGGGGACATTGGTGGGGGACTGGCTGAGGCTGGGGGCTAGTACTGAGATGCAGCCTCCCAATGGCTAGCCGCTCGTGGCCTGTACGTCCTTCTGCCATGTGGGAGCAGACTTTCTCTATGGGTTTTCAAGGCATAAAACACGTGACGCTTGCCCATGTGCCAGCCAGCCATAAGGCTTCTGTTTGTATGTAGCTTTATACAGGGAGGATCTAGAAGGCTCCACCTACATATTGGCGGGAATAACTCACCATCGGCCATTTTGGCGCATACGTCTCTCTGCCGCTAGATACCTCTTTTAATATGGCTATTATATTTACATATCTGTTACACATATACAATTTTATTATATTACAATTATATTACTACAATGATTACAATTATAATCATTGTATTATCACAGTTATGTTAGTTTTACAGTATTATGTATTTCACTTAATTAGCTTGCAAGTTGACTGTAGTGTGTATATAGTATGCATTAATATGTTATGACAACATTTACGACAACTCTGCATCAGTGGCGTATCCAGGATTTTTGCAAGGGGGAGGAAGCAAACACTTGGAGTATTTCCCCCAAATACCTGTCACCCCAAATTTTCCAAGATTTGATGTTTTATATCAACAAAAATCAATTTACATCATTACTGTCGCATTTGTTGCAATGTCTTAAAGAAAAACTATCTTTTCCCCACATAATCACAGCTGTCTTGGAGTAACTTTAAGTAAATAGCTAATAATCGTTTCAGAGGAGATTATGTAAAAACACTCAGTACATATTGTTACCAGAGGTCTCCTCTTTCATTAGAGAGCAAAGGGAAACACCAGCAATACTTTAGAAAGCACTGGAGTTTCCACAGCAAAGACATCTTGTCACTAGTATCATTGGTCATCATGGTCAGTCTGTAAATGTTATTATTATCGATATACAGGGTGTTCAGTAAGTATGTAGCAAAAATCAGGGGGTGTATTCCGGAGACGATACTGAATGCAAATTACTAAATGAGCATATTGCAAAATCTCAGTAAGTTGGGAGTTACAGTACTTCACAAATCTGCCATGGATGTGTTGGAGTCAGGGGATTGTAAATGAGACGTTCCTCACTTACAGCGAAATTTATTAACAGTATTATACAACATGCTTTACAGCAAACATTCACAACTCAGGACTCCCTGCTCAATGCATGCTGCAGTCCGTCGCAAAAGTGGCTGTAGCACACGTTCCAAAGCCCCGGGCTTGCTGATACGTGCCACTCTGTCCTGTGCACGACACCATAATTCCTCACGGTTTGGAACCTCTGTGGTACACACTTCGCTTTTAATGTGTCTCCATAGGTGCCCTATTCCATTATGCTAGAATAGCCAAACAAGGGCTTACATAAATGCTGTGTTTCATGGACAATGGATTGGGCAAGGTTGGTCTAATGCCGTGGCCACCTCGGTCACCTGACATCACCCCCCCTTGACTTCTACCTGTAGGGGCACAATAAAAGCGAGGTGTATGCTACAGAGGTTCCAAACCGTGAGGAATTGTGGCGTCATGTGCAGGACACTGTGGCACGAATCATTAACAGTCCCAGGGCTTTGGAATGTGTGCGATAGTCACTAATGCAATACGCTGCAGCATGCATTTAGCAAGGAGGCTGGAGTTATTCATATTAGTAAATATGAATGACATACCTGTGTCTTGCATATTGTACAATATTGTTAATAAATCACAGTGTAAGTGATGTACGTCTCATTTACAATCCCCTGCCTCCAACACATCCATAACAGATCTGTGAAATGCTGTAACTCCCAAACTACTGAGATTTCGCAATATTCTCATTTAGTAATTTGCATTCAGTATCGTCTCCGGAATACACCATCTGATTTTTGCTACATATTGACTGAACACCCTGTGTGCATGCTAACTTCCATTCATTCTACCTCAAAATTATTTTTTTCTCAGTACCACATATTTCTTGTGCACTTTTAGTACTGAAAAAAGCACTGTCACGTCACACTATACTCTTAGCACATCATTTACTCGCTGTCTTTATCTCTCTGTATATATAACGAAGTACAGCTATTTTGCGTAATAACCTGCGAAATTATGATGAAATATACCACACATCGGCATAGCACCTACCATACGAGAGGCAATGGCGTCCATACTATCTGTTTAAATTAGGAATTAAACCATGTATCTTGATTAGCTGCTGGAAGAAAAATGGCGGATTGGATAGGCCAATGAAAACTCGAGATCTGGCGTGAGTGTAACGTACACACACTTTCCCACATTCGTGATAATATCGCTATTTTTCTGTTTTCCTTTGCGGTTCGCTCTCTCTCTCTCTCTCTCTCTCTCTCTCTCTCTCTCTCTCTGTGGGAGCGCGGTAGCTCAATGGTAGGGGTATTGGGCTCGTAATCGTGACGTTGCGAGTTCGCGCCGCGCCCGGTGGCTGCTGTGCTGGGAGAGGTAGTGCTCTCCTGTGACCCTAGCTGGGCTATAAGATCTGATGATGATCTGATGAGGTCTAGCTCATTCCCCCTTCTCTCTCTCTCTCTCTCTCTCTCTCTTCCCTTAGCACATATGTGTAAATTAAAATTCGCTGCCGCACCCACCCCAAGTCCGGTATTCTGTTTTGTACTACTGCTGTGGTGGTAGCCAACAGAAATTCTGTTTTCCACTACTTATTCTTTTAGTTTGATTCTCATTGGCTCAAGCATCAGGGGTGGTGCATACGTCAAGACTGACTTAGGTAAATACATCTGGTGGGATTAACTTCTCTTAATCCTTGACTCAGTGACCACTTGACCTTCTCCGCTCAGCAGGGAATGATTTTCACATCGCCCGTACTGTACTGTATAGTAAGGATTTTTCCATTAAGGAAAAAAAGAAAAAAACGGAGTAAAGCTATTCATCCTGAAAATTCTCACCCAGAAAAGTGGGGGGGGGGGAAGAAAAGATGCTCTGTCCCCCAAGCTCCAAAAAGTGGGGGGGACACGTCCCCCTGTCCCCCACTCAAACGAGGCCCCTGGCACACATATTTATATCTGCTTACCTTCTAAAATGTTGTCTGAGGTGATCAAAATGGCTTCATGCAGTCTTCAAAAATTCTGTTTGATTCAGCTGTTTGTAAGAATAATTGTGCAGTGTTTGTTTGGAACTAGCTACAGGGTGAGAGGATATGGCTGCAGGGTGAGAGGATGTGGCTGAGGGGACAGCAAGGCCATTTTTACACCTCATCCGGATTCAAGTGCAAAACATCATTAGGGCTATGATATTAACCACATTATCTAAGGTGATAGGGGAAATTGTTAAGTTATAACTGTTGTTACGGAACAGAGAAAGATAATGTACACTTTAAGTGAGAATACGAAGAGTCACTACTGTCCCGTAAAGTTCCAGGTTCAAAACAAAAGAGTTAGGTAAAATTACAAGTTAAAGTTTAATGCTCAAACTAACAACAAAACATTCAGGACTCATAAGGATAATGTAATGGCAAATAAACAGGTTAAATATATGGTTAACTGCAATAGCCTCTATTAACACGAAATTAGCAAGAGTAAATTTATCTAAGTCAGCCCTGATAAAATGAGATACCAGATAATACTCAGTGAATGCCAGATAAATTATTACAGATACAAACTATTATCAAAAATGATTGACATAAAACCCAACATTAATCAAAAACCTCACTAGGCCTAAGAATTAACCTTATGCTACACAGTACAAGAAAAAATGCAATAACACTTATACTCAGATTAAACACAGCTGCTAGATGTTTGGAGATTTCTTGAGCACTCACAATAATAATATCTGTTCAGGGGAGGACAGATATGTGAACAAAATGAGGAGCAGATCTAAGTGGCAATGATGCAGAGACTGAGCTCATTATATAGGGGCCGGCAGAGCTTGATACAACTTGTAAGAAGGACGCGCAAATGAAGCCATGGGGACAAAGAGTTGACAATCCTGCTCTGAACTCCAGAAATGACGACTTACTCTACTATAACGGTAGAAGGGGGGAACTGAGGCAGAACACGCTCGTGATCAAACATGCAGCATACTGTGCATTAAAATTACACAAAGGATGATGAAATCATAGGCTATGTAACACCTCCCCACAAAGAAAAAGAAATTTACAAAGGAAATTTCTTATTACTCTAAAACAATCTGTCTAAAGTCTAGATAAGCAATCTGCAATAACATTTTCTTTCCCCTTGACATGTTGTATGTCTAATGAATACTCCTGAAGAAGTAGACTCCATCTTGTCAATCTCTGATTTTTATCTTTAAACTTACTAAGGAATTTCAGTGGGTTATGATCGGTATAAATGACTATGGGGTCAAAACCAGAACACAAATAAAATGAAAAATGTTGTAAACCCAAAATCAAGGCCAAAAGCTCTTTCTCAATAGTTGAGTAGTTCTTCCTGGAGTGACACGGAACACTTGCGGGTACTCCTGCAGTAATGCCGAAAACTCCTGCCTTTCCTTGGGAGGTAGATGAGAAAGCTTAGTCTGGAGATCATTCCTGATATCAGGATTCTTCCCCAAACTATCACTCAGGCTCATACTGCATGGGAGAGCTTCACTTGCAGACTCGGGTGGAACAGCTACAGTGCAGACTGGATTATTTTCGTCCCGCCTGTGATATAACTTTAGCATGTCGATGTGACATAGTTGCTTGCTCTTTCTACGATCTGGCGTGGCGATGACATAGTTGACATCACTGAGTTTTTTCTCCACGAAATAAGGGCCACTAAACTTGGCTTGAAGAGGTTGCCCATGAACTGGTAGCAGAATCAAAACCTGATCTCCTGGCTGAAAGTGGCGTAACCTGGACTTCTTATCATACCAAGTCTTCATCTTCTCCTGAGCAGCTCCTAAATTCTCTCTCGCCAGCTGTAAAGCAGTGGACAGCCGTTCTTTGAACTTCATCACATACTCCAGCAGGTTGACGTCATCTTCCTCCGACAGCCAGCATTCCTTGAGTAACTTAAGGGGTCCTCTTACTTCATGGCCAAACAGTAGTTCAAAAGGTGAGAAGCCCAGTGATTCATTTGGAGATTCTCTTGCAGCAAACACAACGAATGGAAGACCTTTATCCCAGTCTTTCTGATGTTCCAAACAGTATTTCTTGAGCATCGATTTGAGTGTTTGATGATATCTCTCCAACGCTCCTTGGGTCTGGGGATGGTAAGCTGAAGACGTGATCTGGGTGATGCCCAACTCTTTCAGAGACTGCTTGAAAACGTTTGACATGAAATTACTTCCGGTCTGACTGTACCTCCTTGGGCAGACCAAACTTTGTGAAGAACCCTAGCATTTCCTTAACCACGTTCTTTGCTGAGATGTTTCTAAGTGGAATGGCTTCAGGATAACGAGTAGCCATATCAATCATGGTCAACACATAAGAAAATCCTGAAGAAGTCTTAGGAAGAGGGCCCACAATATCCACCAACACACGGGTGAAAGGCGCCTCAAAAGGAGGAATGGGAACTAGAGGTGCAACCTTTTCGGTCTGATTACACTTCCCCACAACTTGACAGGTGTGACAAGACTTACAATACCAGGAAACATCCCTGAAGATACCTGGCCAGTAGAAGTGTTTCAAAATGCGTGTCACAGTCTTCCTCACTCCAAGGTGTCCTGCCAAACTGGAATCATGAGCCACTCTAATGATATCCTGCCTACAAACACGAGGGATGACAACTTGATGTACAACCTCCCATTCACAGTCGGCTGATACTGTTGGGGGTCTCCACTTCCTCATAAGTACTCCTGACTTTACATAATAACAAGTAGAAGCACCGGCTGACTCTTCTTCACTGTAAGCAGAGTTAGCTAGACCTTTCAACTCAGGGTCAGCAACCTGCAACTCAACCAACTCTTGACGAGACAAATTATCAACACTACGGGGTACTGCCTCATCTGGTGAGTGGTCCAAATTAGCAAGAAAAGTGTCAGCTAGGATAACATCATCATCATCATTATCATCTAAATCACCAGTAAATTTAGACTTAGCCCTAGTGACAGCACATGCAGGGAACACATCAGGGACATCACAATCCTGGGTCGCAGCCACTGGCTCACTAGACAACTGAGGAGCTGGACACACTTGACTTCCACCAATATCATTTCCAAGTAAGAAAGTTACACCTGACATTGGGAGTGTCTCAACCAACCCAACCATAACGGAACCATTAACAAAACCAGACTCTAAATTCACTCTGCACAGAGGGACAGAGAAGTAATTATTCCCTACACCTTGTAAGATTACAGTTTCATCAGAGGAATTAACATTAGAGCCTAGTCAGTCCACGTGAATGGAAATCTACCAGACACATACATCACACCCACACATCCTGTCCAAGCTGCATATAATGTCGAAGAGATTCCCTTCATGTCAGAAGGGATTGGCAAGCACCTGTATCACGATATATTTGAACTGATTTCCTGTCATTACTGTCCAGAGGACTGACAAAACCATCAGACAGGAAATTAGCACATGAACTCTTGAGAGTGTCACCCACGTTACTGCTCAAAAGAGGAGCTCCATCATGAGAATTTAAGTTACCCCTCAAAGCAGGTTCAGTTAACTCAGTTAAAGAATTCTGGGAACTCTCAAGGGTGGACACTAGACCAATTGACTGAATATTTAAAGACTCCTTTTTGTTCACATCACGCTGTCTCCTGAAACATTTCTCCGTAGTATGACCAAGCTTACTACAATAAGTACATTTACTTTTCTGAAATCTAGAGGTGAAGCTGGTATTTACTTCCTGAGAAACATCATCTTTATTCTCTTTGCTGTTACCTGTACTCTGAGTAGAAGCAACGTACTTACTCTCAGCTTTCCCTTTTTCTTTAGAATATCTCTTGTGAGTGAGAACATATTCATCAGCTAAAACTGCAGCATCAGACAAATTATCTATTCTTTACTCATCAAGATATAGGCTTACATCTTTACTAATACACCTTTTGAAGTCCTCCACCAAAATCATCTGCTTAAATTTGTCAAAATCAGAATCCACATTCTTAGAATTTAACCACTGCTCTAACAGATCTTCTTTGATTATTGCATACTCAACATGGGATTGCTTATCTTGCTTGTAAGTTGTCCTAAATTTTACTCTATAAGCTTCAGGAACAAGCTCATAGGCCTTAAGAATCAAGCTCTTAACTACATCATAATTATCAGATTGATCCTGAGGCAAAGATGCATAAGTTACTTGAGCTTTACCGGTGAGAACAGTTTGAAGGAGTACTGGCCAATACTCCTTGGGCCAACTAAAACCTGTAGCTACCCTCTCAAACAACTGAAAATACTTTGTTAAATCAGATTCATTAAAAGGAGGGACAAGTTTAACATTTTTAGCCACATCAAAATCATCAGAGCTAGATGATCCAGTTCCACCTTGTTTCATGCGATACTCATGGTCTGCCTGAATCCTGGCAAGTTCAATTTGTGCCTGAGCCTGTACCTGTGCCTCTTGAATACGAGCATTTGCCTCATTAACACGAGCCTCCGCCTCCTTAGCCTTAGCCTCCTGCAGGGCTAGCTGTAACTTAGCTAATTCAATCTGCGTTTCCTCATTTGGAGGAGTTACATTAAACAAGCTTTCATTAATCATGTCAACAATTTGATCTTTAGAATGATGAGAGCGAACAGCAATTCCCAATTGTTGAGCAACAAGCTTAAGTTCATTCTTTGTTCTGTTTTCTACATCACACACTGTTTGCACATTTGACAAAAAATCTTTGGCTTCATCAAGTGTAGTAATAGTAGACATAATTAATAAGTAACAGTCACAAAATATCAAGCAATATTCTTATGATAATATCCTGAATATCCTGATATGAGGTCGCCAAATTTATGTTACGGAACAGAGAAAGATAATGTACACTTTAAGTGAGAATATGAAGAGTCACTACTGTCCCGTAAAGTTCCAGGTTCAAAACAAAAGAGTTAGGTAAAATTACAAGTTAAAGTTTAATGCTCAAACTAACAACAAAACATTCAGGACTCATAAGGATAATGTAATGGCAAATAAACAGGTTAAATATATGGTTAACTGCAATAGCCTCTATTAACACGAAATTAGCAAGAGTAAATTTATCTAAGTCAGCCCTGATAAAATGAGATACCAGATAATACTCAGTGAATGCCAGATAAATTATTACAGATACAAACTATTATCAAAAATGACTGACATAAAACCCAACATTAATCAAAAACCTCACTAGGCCTAAGAATTAACCTTATGCTACACAGTACAAGAAAAAATGCAATAACACTTATACTCAAATTAAACACAGCTGCTAGATGTTTGGAGATTTCTTGAGCACTCACAGTAATAATATCTGTACAGGGGAGGACAGATATGTGAACAAAATGAGGAGCAGATCTAAGTGGCAATGATGCAGAGACTCAGCTCATTATATAGGGGCCGGCAGAGCTTGATACAACTTGTAAGAAGGACGCGCAAATGAAGCCATGGGGACAAAGAGTTGACAATCCTGCTCTGAACTCCAGAAATGACGACTTACTCTACTATAACGGTAGAAGGGGGGAACTGAGGCAGAACACGCTCGTGATCAAACATGCAGCATACTGTACTGTGCGTTAAAATTACACAAAGGATGATGAAATCATAGGCTATGTAACACTGTTCATTTTTCTCAAGGGTTTGTAATATTTAGTCTAGTTTTCAGTTTCAAAGGAAATTATTGTTCCCACATAAATATTTTCGGAAATAGATAATGTTGTTTAATATACTAGAGGTAAAATTAGGAAAACTGTATTGCCATACAAGAACTATGCCAAAAATTTCTTTCAGCATTTCCCTCAAATTTTCCCGGGGGGGGGGGGGCAGTTTTGTCCCCCCAGTGGCTACGTGTATGCTCTGCGTGACAGAGCAATATGTAGGCATTATATAGGCACTAGTATATATCCCATAACACAATGTGCAGGATGTAGTCTGCTGGAGATATGCTCACTGGGAATGTCAATCAACATAATGTATATCCACAATCTTGTTGTCCTAGACCATCAAGAATGCTTATCATATGATGCATCTCAAACAACCTCTTTGTAGTCCAGACGACCAAGAATTTCATGACGTATTCAAACGCATGGGGTAATCAGCTCTAGTCGGTCAGTCCACGTGAATGGAAATCTACCAGACACATACATCACACCCACACATCCTGTCCAAGCTGCATATAATGTCGAAGAGATTCCCTTCATGTCAGAAGGGGTTGGAGAGAAGGCCCGATAACACGAGGGTCAGCTAGGAGGCTTTGCCATCACGCTACATTACGCTGTAAATCACTGTTCGATATAACTGTTCAATAAACTCCGTAACCCAAGAGTGCTGAAATTCACCTCACTGATACACAAAGAGATAAGGTGTAAAAGAGAGAGAGAGAGAGAGAGAGAGAGAGAGAGAGAGACCTACCTATTCACTCTAGCCGACGACCCACCATTTAATAAGCAGCAACAAGCTTGAGCCATACTACATCTCACGACTTGATTCTCGCAGTGCCTCGACGATCTGCTATCGACCTCCCTATCTCCCTACAAGTATCTACGACCACGCTATCCACACACACACACACACACACACACACACACACACACACACACACACACACACACACACACACACACACACACATCTAAATATGAATGCGTCGGTCTTGGTCACCTAATAAGCGGCTCTCCACGCTATTCAATTTCTTGTGGCCTCCCTATTCAGTCCCTTACCCATAAGGTCACACTGTATGACCACGTCTCAGGTCTTTTTCGGTCTGTCTCTTGCGTCCCTACCCCGACGTTCACACTTCTCACCTTCTGCATCCAACTGTCACATTCCATCCTCTCAGTAGGCTCAAATGATCTCAGTCTACCCCTCCTCATCTCAGCACTGAAACATTCCGGTCCCATCCTTCCTCTCAATTTTTGAATCGCAATCAGCCCCGCCAGACCTCGAATTCAAGGACGCATTACACATCCATTTAATCAATGTCATTTCTGTATGTTTGAGCCTACAAATAGCCCCTTTCTTTACTGCACAGACCTCACTACCATACAGCATTACACTTTAAACTTATGTCGCATACAAAGATCCCTTAGGACGGAACGAGGAGAGCTCTCTCAGTGTTAACAGAGGCAACAGCTCCCAGAACTTCCTCCACCCATTCCTTACCCTAGCCACAGAGCTACCTCCAGCCCCACCTTCACTATGTGACATATCCCTTAAATAACAAAACTCCTCCACACCCTCAAGAAACTTTTCAGCAAGGTCAGTCCTTTCACATCTTACAATCTCAGCACGCTCTCCCTGACAACTGCACACACGAAATCAGCATTATTTTGCAGTCAGCCCTTAATACAACTACAACTCGTATGGAGCCACTTATAAAAAGCACTGAACAAGATGGAGTTACTTCCCACAACCTTGTGGCCAACTGCACATGGCTACATTCCCTTTGCTTTGACAGTACCGCCAGCCCAATATCATCACTTTTGTTTTTATCCTCGTTTACTCTGAAGCCCTTGTGCCCCATTCTGTCTCTCCTTTCTAACATTTGTCTTCTGCTTCCCTTTCATTTTCTGCAGTCAACAGCAAGCTAACAACATATGACATCTCACAACAGAGTTCATTTCTTGAAGTCACGCGAGAGAACTTCAAGCAACGTGACAAACAACAAGGAGCTCAAGTGCACGCCAACATTAGCGGAAAATTCATCACTCCAATCACTATCACCTGGGTGCGAGCACCCACATACAAAGCTATTACCACTCTGACAAGCCACTCCTCGATCTCATTGCCTAAATCATCACGTCCCTAGGGACTCTGTGAAAGGCCTCCATACCAACAAAAACAAAGTATAGCTCCCTTATCTTTCCTATCTATTTTTCTTGAAACTGTCAGACAGTGATTATGGCATCATGGGTTTCTTTGCCTGGCATTAATCCTCACTGTATCTCATGATAATTCACTCTCTCCCTTGTCATACTTTCTAGGCCTCTCCCCATTATCTTTATTACCTGGTCCAAAAGTTTTTGGCCTCTACAAATTCCTCTTTCCAGAGCAACACTCTTTCCCTTATACATTAACAATCACACTCATTAGTCATTCATCTGCAATAGCACACTCATTATAATGAAATGTATCAAATCAGTAACTAAACCAACTCCTATATCTCCTGAGGCCTTCAACGCTTCTGCAGTCAATACAGACACACCTTCTGTCTTTCCGAACTGCATCCTGCATGCTGTCCACCTCACAGTAATAACATCAATGAAAATGCCAAGGTCCAAACACTGGATCCACTGACTCCAAATCTTCACTGTTCAAGTCAAACTCCTCCTTTTGCAACCAGTTATAATGCTCTCGCCCAGAGTCTTTAATATCCTCACTGTTCACCACTACCTTTCCTTCATCCCCGCCACGGTTGTTGACTTTGTACACTGGTTTTACTGTAATCGTCCCGGTGTACAGTACAGCTCTCATGTGTGGGGAGGCTCGCCACATACAGCTCTTCTCAGGAGGGTGGAGTCAAAGGCTTTTTGTCTCATTAACCCTTCTCCTCTAACTGGCTCCTTCAACGTCTCTCTTTTTGCCGCACTGTTGCATCTTTATCTCTTTTCTATCGCTGCTTGAATGGTCACTACTCCTCTGAACGGTCTGCTTGCATCCCTTCACCCCTATGACGGGTGCATTGCCCCCGCCTAGCAACAAACTCTCATCCCTTTTCTGTCCAACTTTCTAATGCAAGCGTTAACAGTTACTCCTGATCCTTCATTTATGCAATAGGTCTCTTCTGGAACTGTCTCCCTGGGTCTGTATTTCCCACTTCCTCTGGTCTCCAGTCATTCAAACGCAGTGTGCCCAGGCATCTCAAAATAAACGGATCTTGAAATTGGTTTTCTCTTGCATTGTTTTTGTTTTTGTTTTGGAAGGAACGGTTTTCGGGCTCCTGGTCTTTGGAACCTTCTTCCTGGCATTAAGAAAATCATTCTTCATGCACTGCTTCATCTGCTTTTCCACCTTCAGTACCAAATTCTTCTCTTCAGTAGTATTTAGGTCATCCAGTAAGATTCTCTGAGACCCAGGTTTTGCCCTGTATACCTCATTCCTAGCCCTTTGCTTGGTAGTGAAGTAGTCCTCTTATGTTCCATCCCTTTTCCCTTTTCAAAAAAGATTTCCTTTCTCCTTAACTGTGACTTTTACACTTGCATTCCACCACCATGTTACCACATGTCTTGGATGGCCCCTTGTCCATCCACACACTGAATCAGTAACTCTCAAGTCATTGTTCTTGATAACTCTGTACTGTTCATTAACAATTCGGTCATCAGTTCTCTGTCGAGCCACCATTCTTCTCATCTTGCTATAGAATGCATCCCTCACTGACTGATTTTTAACTTTCATATGTTCCTTCAGAGTGCATATGTTCTCTTCGTCAGCACCCTCTCCTGAAGCACCAATTCACATATCAGTAATTTTTGTTGCTACATACACTTTTCGTTCCCTATAACTTTAACATCATTCATCAAACTCCTGTTAGCTTCCTGACCATTCAGTCTGGCTACTATTATCCCCAGACTCATGTACAGTCAGCCTCCTCTCGTTTTTCCTAAAATGTGTGTTGCACAAAATTATGTTGATTGCCTTCCCTATCTCCAGTATTCTATTCCATTCCGCATATCCTCGTACCATAGAGTATGCGCATCCCCTATGTACCTCATTGTTCGACAGCTTCAGTAAAAATACATAGGAAAGAAAAGAGAACTGTACTTTGTTTTTGTTGATTTGGGGAAGGCCTTTGATAGAGTCTTTACAGAGGTGGTGAAGTGGGCAAGAAAGCTTGGGATCGAGGAATGGCTGGTTAGGATGGTTATGGCCATGTATGTGGGTGCTCACACCCAGGTAAAAGTGAATGAAGATTTGAGTGATGGGTTTTCCGTGAATGTTTGGTGTGCATCAGGAGTCAGTCTTGAGCCCTTGTTGTTTATCATGGTACTTGAAACCCTCTCAAGTAACTTCAGAAACGGGCTCCCATGGTAGATGTTGTATGCTGATGATTTGGGTGTCTGTTGCAGAGAATGAAAGGGAGGCGGAGGAAAGATTTAGGAAGAGGAGAGACGGTATTGGGCACAAGGGCTTAAGAGTAAATGCAGATAAAACAAGAGTGATGGTATCTAGGGCTGGGGGAGGTACTGTCAATGAAGAGTAGCCATGTGCGATTTGTCACAAGGGCGTCGGAAATAATTCCAACTCGTGCAGTGTTTGTGATAAGTGGGTGTATAAGAGATGTAGTGGTAGTAAAGGTAGACTACGACATAATGCTGATTTCATGTGTGCAGTGTGACGGGGAAAGCATGTGGACATTGCCAGGCGTGAAAAGATTGAAATTGCTGGTGAGTCTCCTAAGTGTGTGGAAGAGTTTTGTTATTTGGAGACATGTTATGTGCTGGATGTGGGACACGTGTGGCTAGAGTTAGGAGTGGTCAGAAGACGTTCGGGGAGCTGTTGCCTCTCCAGATATTGAGAGGGCTCTCCCTCCGTGCAAAGAGATCTTTCTATGTGGCATGTGCTAGGAGTATAATGTTGTATGGTAGTGAGACCTGGACAGGAAAGGAAGAGGATACTCGCATGCTCAAATGTACAGAAGTTGTAGTGATTAACTTCATGTGCAGTGCATCCATGCGTGCAAGGCCTGGAGGGGGGACTAGGTTTACGATGGAAGAGTTGAGAGATAGGATGGGACTAGAGTGTATTAGTGTTGTGATGAGGACAGGTAGATTGAAATGGTTTGGACATGAGGAGAGGATGGGGGGAAGCAGAAAGTGAGAAGTGTTAATGTTGGGGGTAGGATTGTGGCAAGTAGAAAAAGACCTGGGAGGAGGTCATTAAGGGTAACCTCAGGTTTATATATATATATATATATATATATATATATATATATATATATATATATATATATATATATATATACACAAAAATCATTAAAGACCAAGGCGTAGCCATTGTTCACTATTTTTCTGTTGATCTTTTCGAGTTTTCTTACACATTGTTTTACACTATGATTCAGGTTGTAGATAATATGTCCAAGATCCATGTCGTAACTATATTTTATTAATTATTTATTTTCATTTTTCGTAGGACGTTTCGTGTATCCTTACACATCATCAGCGACTGTAATATAGATACAATACACTATAAAACATGACATATACAACATAAACCTATACAATATATACTGAAATGTACAACAACGACTAATAAAAGTGTAGAGTTACAAGAGTATGGATAAAAGAGACAAACCCTTTAGGTGAAGTCAAGTATGAGCTACAGTTAAAAGTGTATGGATAAAAGAGACAAACCTTATAGGTGTAGTCAGCATGAGCTACGTGGTTGACTGCGAAGGTTGTATGGGTGAGTGGGTGTTTGTGGCTGTGTAGTGTTGCCAGTTGTGTTATTGTGTGTGTAATGTTCATTTGTAATTGTCGCTGCTTGTGGTCGGGCCTTTGTGTATTTAAACAGTTTGAGGGTACGATCTAGTCCGGTAGTTTGGTTGTTTATGGCCGGCGTGTTTTCACGTATGAGAAGTGCTTCTGCCAGTTGTAGTCTAATGTGGTCATGACATTTTTTTTATTATATTAGTATTTTCTATTAGAACTTGTCTGTTTATTGATGTGTGATGTTGAGTCATATGATCTTTTATAGAGCCGGATTGTAGGTGCATGGTTAAACGTCTGCTTAGTGTGGTTGTGGTCATACCAATATATTTCATGTGACGAAGTTTACAACCTTCGTGTAGGCAAGTGAATTCATAAACTACATTGGTATGTTGAAGTTTGTTGGTTTGTTGAGCTGTGTTGTTTTTCATAATCATGTCGCTAACTTTCCTGTTTTTATAGTAAATAATTAAACTGAGCTTGTCTGAGTGGATAACGCATGATGTGTTACGTGTTACAATCTCTCTAAGTACACGTTCATCCGTTTTATAAGCAGGGGACATCTGATTACCATAATACACATTGTGGGTAACAGTATGGGGAAGCGGTTGGACATTTGTGGTTGAGACTTGTTTTGAAATAAATTGACATATTTCTCTGTCAACTATTTGATTGGAATAACCATTGTTAATTAAGATCTGCTTTAATTTAGTTACTTCTGAGTGGAAGAGTTCCCACGATGAGCAGTTCCTATGAGCACGACGTAAGTATGACCTGATAACTGACAATTGGTACCGCTGCGGACACTCACTCACAGCATTAAGGCATCTACCCAAGTCCGTAGCTTTACGATATACGGAGGTTTTATAGTTACCATTCTCCTCTTCTATTAATACATCAAGAAAAGGGATTTTGTTGTTTGCACAGGAAAGTTAGCAACATGATTATGAAAAACAACATAGCTCAACAAACCAACAAACTTCAACATACCAATGTAGTTTATGAATTCACTTGCCCACACGAAGGTTGTAAACTTCGTCACATGAAATATATTGGTATGACCACAACCACACTAAGCAGACGTTTAACCATGCACCTACAATCCGGTTCTATAAAAGATCATATGACTCAACATCACACATCAATAAACAGACAAGTTCTAATAGAAAATACTAATATAATAAAAAAAATGTCATGACCACATTAGACTACAACTGGCAGAAGCACTTCTCATAAGTGAAAACACGCCGGCCATAAACAACCAAACTACCGGACTAGATCGTACCCTCAAACTGTTTAAATACACAAAGGCCCGACCACAAGCAGCGACAATTACAAATGAACATTACACACACAATAACACAACTGGCAACACTACACAGCCACAAACACCCACTCACCCATACAACCTTCGCAGTCAACCACGTAGCTCATGCTGACTACACCTATAAGGTTTGTCTCTTTTATCCATACACTTTTAACTGTAGCTCATACTTGACTTCACCTAAAGGGTTTGTCTCTTTTATCCATACTCTTGTAACTCTACACTTTTATTAGTCGTTGTTGTACATTTCAGTATATATTGTATAGGTTTATGTTGTATATGTCATGTTTTATAGTGTATTGTATCTATATTACAGTCGCTGATGATGTGTAAGGATACACGAAACGTCCTACGAAAAATGAAAATAAATAATTAATAAAATATAGTTACGACATGGATCTTGGACATATTATCTACAACCTGAATCATAGTGTAAAACAATGTGTAAGAAAACTCGAAAAGATCAACAGAAAAATAGTGAACAATGGCTACGCCTTGGTCTTTAATGATTTTTGTATAAAAGAAAACAATCTGCCTAAATATACTATTATATATATATATATATATATATATATATATATTATATATATATATATATATATATATATATATATATATATATATATATATATATAATAGTACAAATGTACCTATTATCAAATAAATTTATGTACTCCTTTAGCGAGACAACTTTTTATTGATTTGTTTTTAAGAATGTGTGTGTTTGTAGGAGAGTGTTTTGTTTTTAAGAGAGTGTGTGTTTGTAAGAGAGTGTTTTGTTTTTAAGAGAGTGTGGGAGTGTGAGAGAATGGATGGGGTATATGTGCGGGAGTAGGTAAGATTGAGAGAGCATAAGAAGGAGTGCGTATTGTTGTGAGTAAAAGACGAAAAGAGAATATAAGGGAGTATGGATCAGTTCGCTCAAGGACAGTGTGGATAAGAATGAAAGTTGGACTACAAATGTGGGCCAACGCGTGCGTGTATGCGCCAACGGAAGGTTGTGCAAGCACAGTGAGAGAAGAGTTCTGGACAAATGTGGAAGCATGGATGAAAAAGTTTGAAAGGAATGAGAGAGTGTTTTTGACTGGAGATATGAATGGAAAAATAGGGAATGTGAAGGTAGATGGAGTAGTTGGTGAGTGGGGTGTGCTTGCAGAGATGGATGAGAATGGCAGTACTGTATGGACATTTGTGCCGGGAGGGGGTTGGTGATAGCTGATACCCTCTTCAGGCACAAAATGATCCATAGGTATTCGTGGTGGGTGATGAGAATGGTGGGTGGTGAACTGCATGAACGGAAAGCAATGACTGATTATGTGTGTGTGTGGATGAAAGGATAAAGTGTGTAATGGATGCATGAGTATATAGAGGTTGGGATGTGGTGGTCAGAATCAGAGTCCAAATGAAATGGAGAAACAGAAGAAGGGAAGGACGGAAGGAAGTAGTTCATACAAGGAGGGTGAAAAAGTTACAAGACGATGGGAGAAAGGCAGAATATAAGAGGGAAGTAGAGAAGCGATTGGGTAAATATGGACTGGAGCCGATGGGGGATTTGGAAGGTGTGTGCAAGATATTCACAGAAATATGTGCTCCATGTGAAGTGGCGTATGGGGTGAAGAGAAGACGAAAGGGGGTGCAGGGAACAGCATGGTGTAATGAAGAGGTGAGACAGGCTGTCACACAAAAGAAGAAAACATATATTGAGTGGATGAGAAACAGGGGTGTGGAAGACGTTGAGAGACGGAAGAGAGAGTTATATGTAGAGAGGAAGAGAGAGGTGAAAAGATTAGTAAGAGAAAGTAAGAAGACAGTGAATGAGGAATTTGGAAGGAACTTGATTGTAAAGTGGATGGAATGTAAGAAAATGTTTTGGAAAGAGATAAAGAGAGTTGGACAGGGTGCCAAAGAAGTTAGTTCGGGCATGAAAGATAAAAATGGTGAAAGGAGAAAAAGTGAGCAGCTGGAGAGAACACTTTAAGGAATTGTTGAACATAGGGAATGGAAGTAATGCAAGTATAAGTGGCTGGGGAATGTTTGGGAGAAGGAGGGATGTGAGAAGAGAGGAAGAAATCAGTAGGATGGAAGTTGTGGAAGCAAGGAGGAAAGTTAAAATGGGGAAAGCCCCAGGAACTGATCGAGTCTGTATTGAAATCCTGAAGCACAGGGGAGAGATAGTAGTAGAATGGATCTGGAAGATGTGCAGGTTGGCCTGGGAGGAAGGTAGAGTCTCGGAGGATTGGATGGCAGGTATAATTATTCCCCTGTACAAAGGAAAGGGGGAAAAAGAAGTGTGTGGTAACCATAGGGACATTTGTCTTCTTAGTGTTACAGGAAAAGTATATGGTAGGATACTTATTGACAGAGTTAGGGAAATAACAGGGGAATTAGTTGGAGAAGAACAGGGAGGTTTTGGGAAGGGAAGGTTGTGTGGATCATATATTCATTCTTAGATCTTTAGTGGAAAGGTTTCTAGAGAAGGGAAAGAAGTTGAATGCGGACTTCATGGATTTGGAGAAAGCTTATAACAGGGTGGATAGACAAGGACTGTGGAAAGTACAGAGTATATGGAGTAGATGGGAAGTTGTTGAAGGCTATGAAGAGTATGTATGAGGGTGCTAAGGTTGCAATGCTTGTGGATAGTGAACTATGTGAATTTTTTTAGTTGAAGGTTGGACTGAAACAAGGATGTGTCATGTCTTCATGGTTGTTCAATCTGTATATGGATGGGGTTATAGAAGATATACAAGGTAGGGCAGTGGATGTTGGGGCGACCCTAATGAGAGAGAGCAGTGTTTGGAAACTCCCTGTACTGTTGTTTGCAGATGATAGTGTGTTGTTAGGTGAATACAAAGGGGAGCTGTAAGGCTTGGTGAATGAGTGTGGGAGAGTGTGTCAGAAATGGAATCTAAAGGTGAATGTAGGGAACAGTAAAGATACGGTCTTCGTGAGAAGTGAAGCCAGTGAATGTACAGTGATGTTGGATGAGGAGGAAATGGAAAATGTGAGTACGTTTACGTACTTGGGTAGTGTGATGAGTAAGGATGGAATTTTAGAGGGTGAAGTGCTTGAAAGGGTGCAACAGGGAAGAAAGGTTCCTGATTGCTTGAAAGCAGTGATAAGAAACAGGGAAGTGAGCATGAAAGTGAAAAAGCTGCTAATGGCAGTACTGTGATACCAACTCTAACGTATGGAAGTGAAACTTGGACCTTGTTGGAGGGACACAAGTCAAGAGTGAGAGCAGTGGAAATGAGTTATTTGAGAGGAGCATGTGGAGTCACATGGAGAGACAGACTGACATGTGAGGAAGTGAAGGAGCGTTGTGGTGTAGATGTGGATATGATAGGAAGCGTTAGAAGAAACACACTGATGTCGTTTGGCCATATGGAGAGGATGGGGAGTGAGGGACTGACGAGGAGAATGTATGTGAGTGAGGTGGAAGGGGGAGAGGGAGGCGGAGGCCAAGGATGAGATAGAGGGATGGAGTGGAGAGGTATATGAGAGAGGGGCGTATGAGTTGGGGGCAGGGCAATGAAATGGCGGGGGACAGGGCGACATGGAGGCGATTTGTTTATGGCCACCTCTTACGGGATTATTGCGTCTGGCAATAGATAGACAGAATAGATAGATTTTAAGAATTCTTACCATCTCGAAATAATTCTAACGTACCCTAGAAGATACTTTAGACAGAGGGGTCGGAATGGTTATGAATGAACTATATCCCTTTCGTAAAAGGAGTCCACACTAAGCTGAATAAATCTTCTGGTGGCAGTAGGAATACATTATTAAAAAAGTCATTGTATCGGAGGTATTCCAGTCATGCCTAATTGTTCCTGACTGACCTATCCACACTGTAGATGGAAAATATTGTGCTAACTACAGTATATTATATTTCATGTTGGAGATATAACCTTTTCTAAAAGGAAACCTGAGGCTGAAGGCAGGTATGACTGAGTCAGTAAAGATTTCTTGGCTTCATGGTTGGTGGTTGTCTGGCGCCACGAGAGTTACGGATATGATTCCTGGAAGAAATTTAAGTTTCTCCGAATTTACCTGGACAAGAATCTCGGCACGCTGATTTTTTTTTTTTCTTCATACTGATTTTTAATTCTACCATTTACCTTGGCCTCTTTCAGTAAAAGGATGTTCAGTTTATGGAATTCTAATAAAGTAGAAGGTATACTATTATGATGAAAGAAGAGAACTGAATCTTTACTAAGCATGGATATCTGACACCGAAGAAAAAAAATGTCCCCTTTCTGTTCACTACTCCACTTCTTCACTCAGATTGCCTCATATCTATTTCATTCTTGCTGCTGTCAGACGATTTCATTTACCTTAGGAAAGAACTGCGGCAGTGAAAATTTTTGAAAAATAAATCAGTAACATTTTTAGTGTCATATAGTTTTGTGACACGACATTTCTGCATTTTTTTTAATAATTAGTTGTTGCTATAAGACGTGTTGTGCCTGACTCGGAAGAAGAGGGTGTGTGTTTTCAGCGACCTCAAATGATCCTAAGATGTTCATGTGCCAGTAGGAAGCACTGCGTTTTGTACTTGAGCGGCCGGCTCGCCGAGCAGGTTGGTATATGTGGCACCGCCGCATCCCCAGTTTCACCCCCTCCCTCATTCCCATTCATTCGTCTACCCTTCACCCTCCCCACATCCAAGCACAAGAGAGTAAGGCCTACTCGCATTGTCTAAACCATTCTTCCAACATCCATTTGTCTTGGGAAATAATGGTTTTGTTATGATAACGAATAAAAACACATTAGACAGAGTTGTACTCCACAGTATAGTTATTTATACACCACAGTCTGGACGCAGGGCAATATAGTAACATATTCGTATGCTAGTGAGGTCTGTAATCATACAATTTATCATTTTGACGGTTGTATCCAGTGTGTAACATTAAACAGTCGGAAGCTATAAGTAGATGTTTGCAGTGGTCGGTGGTGTTTAGGGGAGGAGCTGGCCGTCACAAGTTGTGGTGGAGGCATGGGGAGGGAGGTGGGCCCAGGGTCAACGGCTCCCCTCCGCCCGGGGTGGATAGTGTGTGTGTGTGCGTGTGTGTGTGTGTGTGTGTGTTTTCCACCAAGACTCATAAACACATCTTTATTATTACCATGAGGTGTGCATTACAATACTGTCCACTGCGCCATATAACAGTGCTATTTATAGTGTAACGATATTGTAAATAAGCATTTAATGATCAGTACACAGTAAGACCTTATTTTCTAAATGTTATTCAGTCAGATATGCAATGCAATAGCGGATTATAATACATTAGTTTGAACATAACCTTTAACTCTGCAGGGTAAGTCAGGCTAAAACACCAGATCTCTAGTAAAACATTCACTGTTGTCACTATACCACATGTTATTGTAGGGCAACTGGAACAGGGCGATAACAAAGGTGGTGGTGGGTGGTCCTACTCGGTGTTGACAGGGTTACCTTATCACTCCCCAAATTACCCACAACCTTCCATTATCATATAAATCCAGTGTCTGACCCCATTGTTTCATATCATTTTAAAATGTGTTCTTAAATATACCGGTTGTCAGTTCGTCTTCCATATTAAATATTTGCATAATA
This sequence comes from Coenobita brevimanus, assembly GCF_032717465.1. Lineage (NCBI taxonomy): Eukaryota > Metazoa > Arthropoda > Malacostraca > Decapoda > Coenobitidae > Coenobita > Coenobita brevimanus. The sequence goes on along the minus strand of NC_137032.1, from coordinate 22,862,173 downwards.
AAAACCGTTTGTTCATTTTAACATCCTTCCCTCTCTGAGGCAATTGACGTTTCGGTTGACGATAATTAATGGGAAAAACCATGGCCACACAGAGATAGAGGAAAGTAGGAACAGACATAGGACAAGTTGAAGAATAAATAATCATAAGGTTAACCTGACCGCTACGTCAATTCCGTTGCAATAAGTAACACTGACCAGTGTAAACTATAACTCGTCAAACCTTTGTTGAAAACGTTCTTACTGAAAACGAATAAACTGAATTATCTGTTATATGGCACGATAATGTTGATCAGCATAAGCTGCAATCGAGACAAGTTTGTTTGGTTACTATGTTGATCATCCATTCGACCAATTTAGTTTTTGGTTACCTTTTTCAAAATACGCCATGTTATAAACGTGTGAATCGCAAATTACACTCTATTGCAGTTATTACTGTATAAAACAAGGGTATATTCCTGATATATATCTTTGAAAGCAGTGATAAGAAACAGGGAAGTGAGCATGGAAGTGAAAAAGTTACTACATGATAGTATTGTGATACCAACTCTAACTTGCGGAAGTGAAGCTTGGACGTTGTTGGAAGGACACAAGTCAAGAGTGAGAGCCGTGGAAATGAGTTATTTAAGAGGAGCCTGTGGAGTCACATGGAGAGACAGGCTGACGAATGAGGATATAAAGGAGCGTTGTGGTGTTGATGTGGATGTGATAGGAAGCGTTATCAGGAACACACTGAGGTGGTTTGGCCATGTGGAGAGGATGGAGGGTGAAAGACTGACGAAGAGAGTGTATGTGAGTGAGGTGGAGGGGGAAAGAGGGAGGGGGAGGCCGAGGATGAGATGGAGAGATGGGGTGGAGAGGTATATGAGAGAGGGGGGTGTGAGTTGGGAGCAGGGGAGTGAAATGGCGGGGGACAGGGCGACTTGGAGGCGATTTGTTTGTGGCCACCCCAAACGGGATTGAGGCGTCTGGCAATAGATAGATAGATAGATATTCCTGATATTGTTATCAGGTGGTGGCGGGTCTCTTGCTGGCTGAGGCAAGGGGTGGAGGGGGTTGGTTGTATGCAGCGCCGGATTAACCATGCTGTGGCTTGGTTGGCAATGCAGACTGTTGGCCTCCAACATATACATCTCTCTTTTCCGTTATTTCCAGTGAAATATTGGCATGACCTACAATGGCCTTTATTGATGGCCTGTTGGGTGATGGCACTTATTTGGATGCCCAAAGCGTTCATTTGTTCCGCTCTGGAAGTCTGGATGGCCTGTGACAGGCCGTGGCCTGGTAGGCAGTTGCCCATTATGCCTATACGTGGCAATCCGGCCCTGGTTGTATGGTGTGAGGGGTCAGCACACCATGCGGCTCACTCTACTGTTGGCTGTCCTGTGTATGAAATTGACCTTGATACTTAAAATACTGTCTGCAGCAATGAATGGCATCTAAATATTGACTGACCTTTGGTAATACCAGCAACCACGTCATGGCCTCGGCTTGACCATCTTAGGCGGTTTATCCACAAGAAAAGCTGTCATCCAGTCCCTGTTGCCCAACTTTTATCCGATATCATGTATTAAGACATCAATAACCAAGATAATACAAATCATGTGTTTTACTTATCAGCAACACTTTGCTATTATCACACATGGGGTATTAATAGTAACTAATGGCAATGATCTATAACAAAGTTTGTAAAGTAACAGTGACTATGTCGAGTAGGGGAAGGAGCACACCACCGATCACAACAAACATCTGTTTATAGCTTCCGACTGTTTAATGTTATACACTGACTGGATACAACCATCAAATTGATAAAATTTATGATTACAGACCTCACTCTCATACGAATATATTACTATATCACCCTGCGTTCAGATCGTTGTGTATAAATAACTATACTATGGAGTAAAATGTGTTTTTATTCTAATAAAATAATTAGGTGTGTTTTTATTCGTCTAATGTATTTTTATTCATTATCATAACAAAACCATTATTTCCCAATGCCAAATGGATGATGGAAGAGTGACTGAGACAATGCGAGTAGGCTTTACTCTCTTGCCCTTGAATGTGGGGAAGGGGAGGGTGAAGGGTAGACTAATGAATGGGAACGAGGGAGGGGGGGAGGGGAGGGAGTTGAAACTGGGGGTGCAGCGGTGCCACATATACCAACCTGCTTATCAAGCCGGTTGCTCGATTTTTGCTGGAGACTGTGCAATGAAAATGACTTCAAGAACTTGTCAGAAATATTGAATCCTAGGAAAAAAAAAAAAAAAACACTAAACTCACTGCAGAATCACTGGAAGCAGGAGCCATCCTCATTCAAGATACCAAGAAGTAATCAGTGCGCTGAATGTGCAATCAATGTGATGCAGGAACTTTATGCTGCCTGCAGAAACAAAGCCAAACTGCAACGTAGATTTATTCTAGGTAATGAACACTGATTTTAAGTATTAATGCATTCGTATTAGCTTTTTTTTTTATTATCATACATGTAAATATCTATCTATATACCTAGGCTGCTTCCCCCAAGGAAATAGAGGTAGCCGAGACAGGACGACACACTCCCCATTTACTCATCCATTCAAACACATTCATTCACATCTTAGCCCCAAAGGGAAGAACGGACAGATCATCACCGCACCACACCGCACAAGGGTCAACTGCGCAATGCAATCAGTGACATCCGCAGCAGGGCCCAACAGTAGAGCTGGTTTACCCCTGCCACATCATAACAGACTCATCCCCTTACCTGCACCTGACCTGAAATAGCTGTTCAGACCAAATGCAGGAGAATATCCCCTCAGGGCTGCGTCATCACTTATTCATTCACAATTTCTCTCCATTTATTTCTGTCACGCACAGCCACTCTTCCTTGCTCAACAGACATCCCTCTCGCATCCAACGCTCTCTTCATACTGTCCATCCATCCTATTCGTGGTCTTCCTCTCAGCCTTACACCTCTCATATGAGATCTAGTTATCTTTTTCACCAATCACTCATTATCCATTCTCTCCATATGCCCAAACCATTGCAACACCCTCTGCTCAACTCTACCAGCCATCTCCCGAACAACTCCAGTTCTCCTTCGTACTTCATCATTCCGCACTCGATCCATACGCATCACTCCACACATACTCCTCAGACACCTCATCTCCATTACATTCAAACTTTTCCTCTCTGCTACACCCATTATCCATGTTTCAGCCCTATATAATGCAGTCGGTACCACAACACCCTCATACAGCATTCTCTTTATATCCATTCTAAGCGAACGACACCTAAACACTTTTTTCATTCCTCCCAGCACCTTTCCTACTTCATTTATTCTAAACTTCACTTCTGCATCTATTCTTCCAAGCCACAGCAACATGTGACCCTAGATATTTAAAACACTCTACCTCCTCAAGCAACTCGCCATTCAAAACTATATTCATCCCCCTACCATCTACCAACCTCGTACATTTCATCACTTTACTCTTATTCTCATTTTCTTTCAATTTCCTCCTTTCACACTCCCTTCCAAACTCCTCTACCAACTGTCTCAATCTCTCCTCTGAATCAGCCTCCAGTGCAGTATCATCTGCAAACGCAGCTGCTTCAGATTCCACTCTCCACCATCAACATTCACCAGACTCAGACCTCCACCTAAAACTCTTGCATTCACCTCCCTTACAACACCATCCATGTAAATATTAAACAACCAAGGCAACATCACACATCCCTGTCGCAGCCCCACTCTCACAGGAAACCAATCACTCACAGCATTTCCCACTCTTACACACGCTCTACTATTTACATAAAAACTTTTCACCCATATTAGTAACCTACCATCAATTCCATACAATCTTAAAACAGTCCACAAAGCCTCCCTATCAATGCTATCATACGCTTTCTCTAAATCCATAAATGCCCAAAACACATCCTTGCCTTTTGCTAAATACTTTTCACACACTTGTCTCACCGCAAACACCTGATCCACGCATCCCCTCCCTCTCCTAAAGCCACACTGCTCATCACCAATCACTCCCTCTGTACCCTTTCTAACTCTCATAATTAACACTCTACCATACACCTTACATACAACACTCAACAGACTTATACCCCTAAATCTAGTACATTCATACTTATCACCCTTGACTTTATACAACGGGACCACACAAACACTTGCCCAGTCAACTGGCACCATACCTTTCACAAAGCACACATTCAACAATCTTACTAACCAGTCAACAATAGTCACTCCACCACCCTTCAGGCATTCCACAGCACACCCATCCATACCTGCAGCTTTCCCTGTTTTCATCTCCTTTACTGCCTACTCCACTTCCTCCTTCGTGATCAAAGAATCATTCAACTCTCCCAACACATTTATTCCCTGCACCCTTCCATCCGCCACAATCTCAGCCACCTTTCCTCCTCTACATTTAACAATCTTTCAAAACACTCTGCCCATCTCTTCCTTACTGCATCCATCTCAATTAACATCCTTCCATCCTCTGCTTTTACTCGTTCTTCCTTCCCAGACTCTCCCTTTCGCACCCATTTCACCTCCTTCCAAAACATTTTCTTATTCTGTTGAAAATTCTCTGTCAGCCGCCTACCCCACCTCTCATCTGCTGCCACTTTAGCATCACGCACAGCCCTTCTCACCCTATTCCTCTTTTCCTTATACCTCTCATACGACACCTCATCCTTCCTCTGCAGCCACACTTCATATGCACGTCTCTTCTCAGCCACAGCCATACTTACTTCCTCGCACCACCATTCACTTCCATTTCTTACACCACCACCCACACGTCTCACACCACACACCTCTTCTGCATGCCCCACCACAGCACTCTTAAATAACTGCCATTCCTCCTCCACATTTTCCCGATCTTTCACTGCGTTCCACTCATCTTTCAATTTCTCCTGATACTCTGTCTTTTTCTCTCTTTTATCCAACTCACTCACTTTCAAAACCTCCCTGCCACACCTAACCCTCCTAGCTCTCACCCATCTCTTACCTACTCTTAACTTTCCCTCCATCAGGTAGTGGTCAGACATACCTCCACCCTCCCCTCTCAGAACTCTCACATCCAACAATCTTCGTATTACATTCCTAGACACAACCACATAGTCCATCAAAGCTCTATCAACAACCCTTCCACCCTCCCGTCTCACCCATGTATACTTATAAAAATCTTTCTTCTCGAACAGCGTATTTCCAATCACCATCTCTCGCTCAACACACATCCCTATCATTCGCTCCCCATTTTCATTTCTTCAAGGCACACCATGCATACTAACTACACCTTCAACTGCTACATTTCCCACTCCAGCATTCAGATCTCCCATCATTACCACATTCACATTCGATCGAAAACTCTGCAGACACTCATCAACATCATTCCAGAAAGACTCCCTCTCTTCTTGATCCCTTTCACTACCAGGCCCATATGCACTCACAAACACCCACAACTCACGTTCAAATTTCGCTTTCATCCACATCAGTCTCGATGACACCTCCTTCCATTCAGTCACACACTGCTGTACTTCCGGACTCACTAACGAGGCCACACCTTCTCTTGCCCTTCCTCTATCAACACCTGACAATCTTCCATTCACACTTCCAAACATAGACTCACCCTTCCCTTTCATCTTCGTTTCACTCAAAGCTAACACATCCAACTTTCTTCTCACAAACATTTTCCCAGTCTCTTCCCTTTTAGCCTCAATCGTACTACATCCACGCACATTCATAGACCCAATCTTCAGGGTACGGGGATAACTCCATCCCCCATCCCTTTCTCTGGCCTGTCTTACAATTTTTTTTTTTTTTTTTTTTTAAATTTCGGGGTGACCTTTTTTTAAAACTGTGAGGAATGAGGACTTTTTTCTTTGTTTTTAAGTAAACATTCATCGACCTGAGGTACAGGAACATAAGGCTGTAAAAAAGTTATAACCCTAGTGCAGCTCCCGCTCTCACTACTTTGTATAAAAGCCACACATTTGACTTTGCACTATAAACATTAATCATAAACGGATGCTCTCAGAATCGAATCACTTCATTTTTGCCTGATTTTTTTACCCATAAACAATCATTAGTCCGCCTCAGATCAGAACTGTTTGAAATGAATCAGTCCTGTGACCCTGACAATGGACCTTTCCCTATGATCTTAATCTTTGCTGATTATCCTCAAAACTGAAGCCCTTTATCCTTGTCTTACTCTGAATTGTTTCACGAACATTGATCTAAGTCGAAAACAAATGTCTGATTAAAAAAAAAAAAATGTTGACTTTGCCCAATGATACTAACATTTGACCTATTCTTCCCCAAAACAGTAGGTCATCAACTTGGCTTGTTTTCAACCTCTCCAAAAGGTTTGGTTCAAAGCAGATAATAACTTTTTTGCCCTAGTTTTTTTGTTTATGCACAGACACGCTGGCCAGATTTTGACCTTGTCCTGTGACCTTTTCCTTTTATTGTTTTCTAAACATAATACTGTTTTTCTTACATTTCCCCCAACCTTTACATCAAGGTTAGTCATTTCTGGATTAAATAGTTTGTAAGTGAATTTGCGAGGCAAGATTTTTACGTTGTCCAATGACCTTGACCTTAGACCTATCGTTCTAAAAAATAATGAGGCAACCCCTAAGGCAACCCATAACTTTATACGACAAGTTGCCGTTAAAATCGGATATAAACTGTTTGGGTCGTTTTGTACACACACACACACACACACACACACACACACACACACACACACACACACACACACACACACACACACACACACGCACGCGTTCGCCCCAAGTAACTTAATATCGTACTCTATCTTTGCAAGCGTCGGTACCGTGACATGCTTTGCTTGAACTGATTAATGTAGCTATAATTTGTGAGAGCTTATTATCATCTAGTTTTATCACTACTGCAGCAACTTCATTATGTTTCTTACCTACAGCAATTTATAAATATTTTCATATTTTTGACTACTGAGAGCAGTTTTTCCCCCCTGTGGCGGGGGAGACACAATCTGGCTGCACTGTGGGGTGGTACTACTACTCTGCGGCCAGGTTGTGTTAAGAAGAATACTGCCACCGTATTCCCTGCGTGTCGTAAAAGGCGACTACAAGGGGCGGGGTGAGGGGACTAGGGACCCCCTCCTCTGTTTTTTAGTTCCTAAAAGGAGACAGGCCAGAGAAAGGGATGGGGGATGGAGTTATCCCCGTACCCTGAAGATTGGGTCTATGAATGTGCGTGGATGTAGTACGATTGAGGCTAAAAGGGAGGAGATTGAGAGAATGTTTGTGAGAAGAAAGTTGGATGTGTTAGCTTTGAGTGAAACGAAGATGAAAGGGAAGGGTGAGTCTATGTTTGGAAGTGTGAATGGAAGATTGTCAGGTGTTGACAGAGGAAGGACAAGAGAAGGTGTGGCCTTGTTAGTGAGTCCGGAAGTACAGCAATGTGTGATTGAATGGAAGGAGGTGTCATCGAGACTGATGTGGGTGAAAGCGAAGTTTGAACATGAGTTTTGAGTGTTTGTGAGTGCATATGGGCCTGGTAGTGAAAGGGATGAAGAAGAGAGGGAGTCTTTTTGGAATGATGTTGATGTCTGCAGAGTTTTGGAGCGAATGTGAATGTGGTAATGATGGGAGCTCTAAATGTTAGAGTCGGAAATGTAGCAGTTCAAGGTGTAGTTGGTATGAATGGTGTGCCTTGAAGAAATGAAAATGGGGAACGAATGATAGGGATGTGTGTTGAGCGAGAGATGGTGACTGGAAATACGCTGTTGGAGAAGAAAAATATTTATAGGTAAACATGGGTGAGACAGGAGGGTGGAATGGTTGTGGATAAAGCATTGTTGGACTATGTGGTTGTGTCTAGAAATGTAATAGGAAGATTGTTGGATGTGAGAGTTCTGAGAGGGGAGGGTGGAGGTATGTCTGACCACTACCTGGTGGAGGGAAAGTTAAGAGTAGGTAAGAGATGGGTAAGAGCTAGGAGGGTTAGGTGTGGCAGGGAGGTTTTGAAAGTGAGTGGGATAAATGAGAGAAAATAATAGAGTATCAGGAGAAATTGAAAGATGAGTGGAACGCAGTGAAAGATCAGGAAAATAGCAGTGCGGAGGAGGAATGGCAGTTGTTTAACAGTTCTGTGGTGGGGCATGCAGAAGAGGTGTGTGGTGTGAGACGTGTGGGTGGTGGTGTAAGAAATGGAAGTGAATGGTGGTGCGAGGAAGTAAGTATGGCTGTGGCTGAGAAGAAACGTGCATATGAAGTGTGGCTACAGAGGAAGGATGAGGTGTTGTATGAGAGGTATAAGGAAAAGAGGAATTGGGTGAGAAGGGCTGTGCGTGATGCTAAAATAAGAAGTGGGGTAGGCGGCTGACTGAGAATTTTCAACAGAATAAGAAAATATTCTGGAAGGAGGTTAAAAGGGTGTGAAAGGGAGAGTCTGGGAAGGAAGAGTGAGTAAAGCAGAGGATGGAAGGATGTTAACTGAGATGGATGCAGTAAGGAAGAGATGGGCAGAGTATTTTGAAAGATTGTTAAATGTTGAGGAGGAAAGGTGGCTGAGATTGTGGCGGACGGAAGGGTGCAAGGAAATAATGTGTTGGGAGAGTTGAATGATTCTTTGATCACGAAGGAGGAAATGGAAAAGGCAGTAAAGGAGATGAAAACAGGGAAAGCTGCAGGTATGGATGGGTGTGCTGTGGAATGCCTGAAGGGTGGTGGAGTGACTATTGTTGACTGGTTAGTAAGATTGTTGAATGTGTGCTTTGTGAAAGGTATGGTGCCAATTGACTGGGCAAGTGTTTGTGTGGTCCCGTTGTATAAAGGCAAGGGTGATAAGTATGAATGTTCCAGCTTTAGGGGTATAAGTCTGTTGAGTATTGTAGGTAAGGTGTATGGTAGAGTGTTAATTATGAGAGTTAGAGAGGGTACAGAGGGAGTGATTGGTAATGAGCAGCGTGGCATTGGGAGAGGGAGGGGATGCGTGGATCAGGTGTTCGCTGCGAGACAAGTGTGTGAAAAGTATTTAGTGAAAGACAAGGATGCGTTTTGGGCATTCATGGATTTAGAGAAAGCATATGATAGAATTGATAGGGAGGCTTTGTGAACTGTTTTAAGATTGTATGGACTTGATGGCAGGTTATTAAAAAGGAGCGAAAAATTTTTATGTAAATAGTAGAGCATGTGTAAGAGTGGGAAATGCTGTGAGTGATTGGTTTCCCGTGAGAGTGGGGCTGCGACAGGGATGTGTGATGTTGCCATGGTTGTTTAATATTTATAAATATGGTGTTGTAAGGGAGGCGAATGCAAGAGTTTTAGGTGGAGGTCTGAGTCTGGTGAATGTTGATGGTGGAGAGTGGAATCTGAAACAGCTGCTGTTTGCAGATGATACTACACTGGTGGCTGATTCAGAAAAGAGATTGAGACAGTTGGTAGAGGAGTTTGGAAGGGTGTGTGATAGAAGGAAATTGAAAATAAATGAGAATAAGAGTAAAGTGATGAAGTATATGAGGTTGGTAGATGGTAGGAGGATGAATATAGTTCTGAATGGTGAGTTGCTTGAGGAGGTAGAGTGTTTTAAGTATTTAGGGTCACATGTTGCTGTGGATGGAAGAATAGATGCAGAAGTGAAGTTTAGAATGAATGAAGTAAGGTAAGATGCTGGGAGGAATGAAAAAAGTGTTTAGATGTTGTTCGCTTAGAATGGATGTAAAGAGAAGGCTGTATGAGGGTGTTGTGGTACCGACTGCGTTATATGGGGCTGAAACATGGAATATGGGTGTAGCAGAGAGGAAAAGTTTGAATGTAATGGAGATGAGGTGTCTGAGGAGTATGTGTGGAGTGACGCGTATGGATCGAGTGTGAAATGATGAAGTGCGAAGGAGAACTGGAGTTGTTCGGGAAATGGCTGGTAAAGTTGAGAAGAGGGTGTTGCGATGGTTTGGGCATATGGAGAGAATGGATAATGACCGATTGATGAAAAAGATAACTAGATCTGATGTGAGAGGTGTAAGGCTGAGAGGGAGACCACAAACAGGATGGATGGACAGTGTGAAGAGAGCGCTGGATGCGAGAGGGATGTCTGTTGAGCAAGGAAGAGTGGCTGTGCGTGGCAGAAATAAATGGAGTGAAACTGTGAATGAATAAATGATGAAGCAGCCCTGAGGGGCTCCATATCAGGTCACAGTTGTTTTAGTTATTTTGTCACACACAGACACACGGGTCGAATGTTGGCCTTGACCTAATTCTGACCTTTGATTTTCCTCAAGACTAAATTCCTTCCATTTTCCCTCAACTTTTCAACCAATTTAGGTCTAAATCGGATAAAAGCTTTTCATGTTAACTTGCTAGGTCAAACTTTGACGTAGCCCTTTGGTTTATCAATCTCAAAAACAATAGATCAGTGCCTTACTAAACTCTCAGACCCTTCCTTGAAGTTTGATTAACTCAGATAAAACTGATTGACATTTTCTTCACACACACACACAAATGCGTCGAACAAAACGTACCGTCCATGCTCGCTTCGAGTGCACGGGTGAACAAATACTCTTCCGTACAGAAAACATCGTTCTTAAGATCAGCTAATATAATCTAGCAAAACCTGGGGTGAGAGAAACGAAATTTAATGATCGAAGAAGAATCACCTAAACTAAAGAGAAGGGAAAATATATGGAAGAAGTGCGAAACGAAAAAAACAATGGTATATTTAACAGCGGTAAAATCTTGGTAGACATAAAAGCAAATTAGGAAGAGGAATGAAGTGAAGTGATTTTCTTCGAAAGATAAGGAAAATGGGTAAGAGAGGAGGTACAACAATAACGAAATGGCAGATGAGATGGAGAAAAATAGGAGGGTTAACGATGATAACTCAACATAAATTCTTAAGAAGTGATGCCAGGACAACAAACCTCGCAAGTCAGCAGTATTTTATTGCTGTTAAATATTGAATCGGTAATGATATCAAGCGTCTAGAAACAATTAGAGTCTAAGGTAATGGCGCAAATGGAACGAAGCTTGTTATCTGTCAGTACTAATTATTTGTAGAATGTGCCATAATGAGTTCCAGTGATCCTCCATCACTATCTGTGTTGCCCCATGAGGAGAGTAGGAGCCCGGGACAAGGAAAGTTGGCCTGACATTTAAGATGAGGGTAACCAGCCTCGCTCATCCCTGAAAGGCATTACATGAGCAATAAATCCCAACCCAACCACCCCTTGAATGTGAATCTGCACAGGCTCTGTCCTTCTTGAGTGTCTTAATTGCTCACTAAACAAACAGGCAACATAGTTTGGTTATATGGTTACCACCCACCATAATAAATGGTTTCATGGTGTACAGGAAAACTTTGGCTTGCCACACACTGTAGTCACCCGTAGACAGAAAGAAGAGGAAAGAATGAAGGAAAGATAGAAGCAGAAAGCAGGATAGAAGGAAGGAACAGACGAAAGGGTAGACATCTGAGAGCAGCACTACATCGAGTGAGTGGATGGTGAGCGCCCCCACCTACCACCAAAGAGTTCCAATCTTGATTTGTATAGTAAATATCTATCTGCAATCAGTTTCGAGCTATAGCTCTTGAATATCATTGACTTTGAGTTTAACCTTTCATGGTTGTTCGGGGTCAAAGGTCTTGGTGCCAAATGAAAGCCCATGTGGGAGCTCCTGTACGTTGATAATAGTAAATATCTCTATTTTCAGCCGGTTTCAAGTTATAGCCCTCTGGGAATCCGTGACCTTGATTTTGACCTTTCAGCATCACTCTTTTACCTCCTAACTTTAATCACTTCCTTTCAGGACCAGTGCCGACATATCCTGAAAGTTTCATGTAATTTCATTCAGCTGTTTTTTCGTACTGTTGCCAACACCCACACAAACAAACTCGACGAAAAACAATACCTCCCCGGACTCCGTCCCAGGCAAGGTAATGATTTTACAGGACATGATAAAGAAAACAATTATGCAATCCTTTGTCACCCTGGTCCTCTTATTCTTTTTCTCTATTATACATTCTTCTCTTCCAACCTACGTATCCATGCTGTTCCTATCCCCATATCTCTTCATCCTTCATTTGGCCAATATCCTCCTCCTCATATCTTTCGAAAACAACCTGGTTATTAAAGTTGACTTTATTAAAGTACAGCGCAAATTTTAATAAAAATTAACTACACACATTCCCGCCTGTACTCTCCGGGCAGGCACACACACACACACACACACACACACACACACACACACACACACACACACACATATGGTCTATCGTATGTGCTAGGATTAAAAATTGATATAATGGTAAAACTATACTAATTTACAGTACTTCTATTCAACATGCTGTAATGCAGGAAGCAAATTACCAATACTGAAGGGAAATATCAGCCTGGGGAAGAGAGGTGCATGTGGAAGCGCTTGGGAGCGCTAATGGTCAAGACGTTAGAGAAGTAGCCTGCTCTTTCAAAGGATGCAAGTTCGAGCCAAAGCTACGGCAGCGAGTGGTGTGATGATTTGAAATTTGTTACAAGAACCTTTGCTCATCTTTTGCAATATCCATAGACACGTCAAAAGAATATCTCTACTAAAATCATCGCACCATATATTAATGAGTCAGCCCTACCATGTATTCAAAATAAGCTGTGGGCAATAGCTCCGAACTGTGACATAATATGAAGAAGTGTGGCTTGCGTACTGGGATGACTGTTGGTCTCCAGAGAACAGACAATGAAGTCTTTGCTCAAAATCGGGTAAAAAATAAGTAAATGAAGCAAAGGAAAGAGGAAGAAAAAAGAGGAACGATAACACGGACAAAGCGTTTGGGGCTTTATCTAGGTTTTGCATTTCATGGTCAATGGCCAGAGGAGCAGGACCCCCCCCCCACACACACAGGCACACATTAGACATTAGTTACTTCTGACACATGTTGTGAAATATGGCATCAGAGTTTTCTCATTTTATGTTTAACACCTACAGCCTGAAGGCGTCCTGCTTAAGCTGAATAATTTGCCTTACTATAGCTACCATACAACAGAAACAATATATAAAGCAATAAACAAAATAGGCAAAAAGAGCGACAAAAACAATCATAATGTGAATATAATAAATTTTAAAATGGTGTAAAATAGTAAGCAGAAAAATCCGGACCTGAAATGCGGTTGATATTGTGTCTAAGCAACAAACCAACAATCAGATACAAATTAGATGAAGAAAACAGACAGCAGGAGAAAGGAAACGAATTTAAAACAAACAAAGGTTAGAAACTTGCAAAATCTCTCCTTTAAAAAATGGAAAAGAAATAAAAGTCCAACCGTCAACCGTCAAACTGAAAGTCAATTCGTTTCGAGATGCCTGGCCACACTGTATTAGAAAAACTGGAGGTTGAAAGCAGGGATAATAAATGAAGAATGTTTATCCAGAGTTTACCAGTTGCGCACATGTGACTCTTTTACTGTATCAGAGTGTAGTGTAACCAGTTAGGAGTTATCTATTGGCCTAACATTAGAGAAGTATACAAGTAGGGAGTACAGACATATAAGTTCACATGGTACGTACCAGAGAGGAAGAGTAATTAGAGAGCGGTAAAATTTCACAGCAAAGTGAGTGAAACTTATGGTAGTCAGTAAAAGAAAAGTAAATGAGACAAGCAACCCAGGTTAAACATCCCATCCCCCTTACGATGCCGAACTGTTATCTTTCTCATCACCCCCCCCTTTTATTTACTTATTTATTTTTTTTGCTCCTACCATGCGATTCCATTCAGGTTAGCAGTGAAGCGGTAAATGAAAGCTATATCTAATTTCATCAAATCGAAAAGTACCTCACAAGCTTAGAAGAATTTACAGTAACATGAACGAAATGACGAATACATCACAGCAATGGAGATTAAAGGTATGCGTGTTTAGTAACCCACGGTACCACCCACCCGAACATTACCCCTCTTCACACAAACTTTATACACGTCTGTCTCTGGGCATCGAATTGTTAATCGGTTCCTTAAGGTCTAGCAGATATTCTACATGCAACTCACCTTCATACCCACTGTCCGTAGTGAATATTATATTAGGCCTTTCTTGCTGAAGACTGGTGTAATCGTATAGGCCATTAGAAGAGAGTTTATATGTCATTTTAGTGGGTGGCGTGGAAGATTACTAACTTCGATTTAAACAAAATTTCGTCAAACAATTTTCTACATCAGTCTGAGATCACAATTGCATATTTTTTGGCACAACGAACTTTCGTAAACACTCGACCACAACATACAGATATAAGCAAACAAAACCTTAGACAGAGTCAGGCTATGATTCATGTCTGGGGAGACTGTGGAGTAAGTTCAGCACATCCTCTTGAAAAACTTCCTTTGTCCGAGGCGTAAATGGATCTCTCCATTGAAAAGTACGAAATTAAGTGCTTCAGTTCCATAACGCATTTCCCCCGCTTATTTTTACTGTCTTCTGATAATCTATTCAGCTCAGTAGAGTCTGTTTGCACAGGAGACACCAGGCAGAAATACTCAACCCCTTCAGTATAAGAAGCCTTTCTTAGGTTGACTGAAAACCTATAATAGCAAAAATAAAGTGGAAATATAAAATTGGACTGAGGGGTTAAAAGAGCTGTCAAGAGTACTTAGAGATGATGAAGGATATAGTTACGTTGTTAACGTCAAGAGAAGGAAAGCAACTGTGTGTGTGTGTGTGTGTGTGTGTGTGTGTGTGTGTGTGTGTGTGTGTGTGTGTGTAAACCATCAAGTCATCGTGCAGAACAGGGTTGAGTGGGCGGACTGATTGTATGGGTTAGAATGGTGGGTGGGAATGCTGTGTGGATCGGTTATAGAGTGCGTGAGCAGGATGGATGAATGGAAAGCATGGCAGTATGGGTGGGGTAAGTTTGGAGTGGGTGACTGGTGATCAGGATTGGGTATTTTGGTTGGTGGATGGATGAATTGGTGAGTGGGCAGAACGGGTGGTTGGAGTGGGTTGGGCGGATGGATGATGAGGATTGTTAGGCAGGAAGGGTGGGTGCGTGGAGTCGGTTGGTGGCTTGGTGAGACAAGATGAGTTTATGTGCCTGGAAGGTTTGTGTGGGTGGGTGGGAAAAATAGAAGGGTATGCTGGGTAATCAGGGGGGAATGGCTAGGGAGGCTGGGCAGGGAGGGTTGCTGGAGTAAACAGGGTCCGTGGTCTGGATGAAATGGATGGGGTGCGTGGAGTGGCTTGTCGGGTGGGTGAGTGGTTGGGATACATGGGGTGCTGTGTGCAGTTGGATATGTTAGAAATGTGTTCGATGTTTAATTCCAGCCATCTTTTCCCTGTGCCAGTTTGTCATATCAGCAGTCATCCCACTGAACTCATTCCTTGATGTCACCACCTAATAATGGAATGTGTTTTATCGTAGTATTACATGACAGAATTTGTCATTAACTCACAAAATAACTATCAATTCCATGTGTGATTGATACACCAACCCTATTTTGCTTCACAAACCTGTTCAATCCGGCATACATCCTCAACTGATATATCTTGTTTTCTACTCCTGCACCATGAATACCCTTGTCACCTTACCTTCCAACCAACTCTCTTAACTCCTCATACCCATATGTGACATACTGGCTCAGAAGAACCAGATAAGATGACAAAGGACAGAGAGATGAAAAATTGTCTAAAGTGCGCATGTATGTGACGTTGCGTTTATTTTGGCTGAGCTTATTTACGTAACAAACCTGATATTCTTTTCTTCCTTATCTTTCAATGTATTTCTGTATTATATAAATCACAGCATTTCATGGACATATATTAAAATTCAAATCATAGTGTATTCAATACTGTGATGGACAGTTTAAATTTGTGCGAAAAGCAAGACTGGTGAATATGATTTCTAACATTAGGAAGCACTGATATGGTCTACAAAAAACTTTTTTTTTTTTTTCTGGCATGGACTTTGATAATGGATTTTGACTAATTTTGTGGTGCTGAATCCGAAAATGAGCTCAGATTTGCTCTATCACATCTAGTTTTCATGCTACGGGTATGCAATATTTTTTCAATGAACCTATTTAGGTTCTTAGGTGTTGCACTTTGGGAGAGCAAACTTGGTTTATTTGCCTAAACCTAAGCCTAATTTTGCCTTTACATATTTACGTCCATTCCATACTCTTTGTTTATGTGTCTTTAAGGGCTGGATAAAGGAGGAGGGGAGGGCAAAGGAGCCTCGCAAGTGGCCTCTCGCTAGGGTTGATAAGAACTTTTTCTTTGATCGATAGCAGCCTCAAGTGGCATGTTATGGCTCCAAAAAAATATGAATAAGCAAATGTCAACAACATAAAAAGTTTATTTATGCATTTATGGCCGTGAAGTTGCCCTTGAAATTTTTTAGTAAAAAGCTGACTTCTTTTACCGAGCTTCAGTTCTCTCAAAGTATATTGCTTGGTTAGGGCATATATATGCTAGTACATAAAGATCTTATGTAATTTTAAATTGTAAACTCTAGTGTTTAATCTTACTGTTTTTTCTTTACAGATTAATTTGTGGATGGACTGCAATTTATTGATCAGATCATGTCTACTCCTTCATTTTCAAAGCGGAGAAAATGCTGCAATGATCCAGATATTTTTTGCTACATCTGTGGCTGTTTTACTGTAGCCTCTCAATGGTGCTACATCACTACTTTTGTAAAACATGTGTACCTTGCTTATTTTAAGGTACCATTGGGAGACCAGGAGAAAAGCTGGGCTCCTCATAAAGTTTGCAAAACTTGTGTGGAGACTTTGAGATCTTTGTCTCAAGGCAAGAATGTTAAGCTCAAATTTGGCATTCCCATGATTTGGAGGGAGCCAAAAACCATACCGATGATTGCTATTTCTGTCTTGTTAACGTCAAAAGATTCAACAGGATAAACAAACAGTATTTGAAATATCCCAATCTTGAATCAGCTTTAAGGCCCATCCCTCATTGTGATGACATACCAGTACCTATATTTACTGACCTCCCAGATATTGATGATGGAACTTCAGTATCATCCTCGCATCTTTCCTCAGGTGGAGATGAACAAATCGATGTGGATTTTCATCCATCAGAAACTTCGTTAGGCCAACATTCATTGTTCAATCATTTTGAGTTGAATGATTTAATGCGAGACTTGGGTTTGCCAAAACAATCTTTCGAGTTGTTGGCTTCTAGGCTAAACGAAAAAAATCTTCATCATGGCACTAGCATCTTATTTTATCATAACAGGAAGAGAAGCTGCGGAAGTACTTCACTTCAGATGACAAACTTGTTTATTGCAACGATGTTGAAGGACTTGTATCCGATGAATGGAGACTTCATCGACAGTTCAAAAAGAAACCTAAAATGTGTCTTGCTTCACAATGGTAACACTTTCGGATTGATTCCTATAGGGCACTCAGTGACCCTTAAAGAGGAATATGCCAACATAAAAGCTGTTCTGGAAAAGTTGAAATACAACGATCTTGTACGGTTTATGTGTGTTGATTTAAAAATGGTGAACTTACTTTTAGGGCAACAAAGTGGCTGCATGAAATACCCGTGCTACAGTATCTCTGCTACTGGGACAGTAGAGCAAAGGAAGAGCATTGGGTTAAGGATGAGTGGTCATTAAGAGAGAGATTGACACCTGGAAATAAGAACATTAATCAGCCATTGGTTAATCCGGATAATATCATTCTGCCACCACTTCATATCAAGCTTGGCATAATGAAACAGATTGTTAAGGCTCTTGATCACTCCAGGAACTGTTTCAACTATATATGTTTAGCTTTAACTGCGCTAAGTGAAGAGAAGAAAAAAGCTGGACTATTTGATGGCCGTCAAATAAGAAATTTGCTGAACGATTCACAGGCACATAAACTCATCTTCTCTCACCAAGCCACCAACCGACTCCACGCACCCACCCTTCCTGCCTAACAACCCTCATCATCCACCCGCCCAACCCACTCCAACCACCCGTTCTGCCCACTCACCTATTCATCCATCCACCAACCAAAATACCCAATCCTGATCACCAGTCACCCACTCCAAACTTACCCCACCCATACTGCCAGCTTTCCATTCATCCATCCTGCTCACGCACTCTATAACCCATCCACACAGCTTTCCCACCCACCCTTCTAACCCATACAATCAGTCTGCCCACCCAACCCTGTTCTGCACGATGACTTGATGGTTTACACACACACACACACACACACACAAACACACACACACACACAGAGGGAGAGAGTTGCTTTCCTTCTCTTGACGTTAACAACGTAACTATATCCTTCATCATCTCTAAGTACTCTTGACAGCTCTTTTAACCCTTCAGTCCAATTTCATATTTCCACTTTATTTTTGTTATTATCGGTTTTCAGTCAACCTAAGAAAGGTTTCTTATACTGAAGGGGTTGAGTATTTCTGCCTGGTGTCTCCTGTGCAAAAAGACTCTACTGAGCTGAATAGATTATCAGAAGACAGCAAAAATAAGCGGGGGAAATACGTTATGGAACTGAAGCACTTAATTTCGTACTTTTTGATGGAGAGATCCATTTACGCCTCGGACATAATAAGTTTTTCAAGAGGATGTGCTGAACTTACTCCACACTCTCCCCAGACATGAATAATAGCCTGACTCTGTCTAAGGTTTTGTTTGCTTATATCTGCAGGTTGTGGTCGAGTGTTTACGAAAGTTCGTTGTGCAAAAAAGTATGCAATTGCGATCTCAGACTGATGTAGAAAATTGTTTGACGAAATTTTGTTTAAATCGAAGTTAGTAATCTTCCACGCCACCCACTAAAATGACACATAAACTCTCTTCTAATGGCCTATACGATTACACCAGTCTTCAGCAAGAAAGCCCTAGCATAATATTCACTACGGAAAGTGGGTATGAAGGTGAGCTGCACGTAGAATATCTGCTAGACCTTAAGGAACCGATTAACAATTCGATGCCCAGAGACAGACGTGTATAAAGTTTGTGTGAAGAGGGGTAATGTTCGGGTGGGTGGTACCATGGGTTACTAGACACGCATACCTTTAATCTCCATTGCTGTGATGTATTCGTCATTTCGTTCATGTTACTGTAAATTCTTCTAAGCTTGTGACGTACTTTTCGATTTGATGAAATTAGATATAGCTTTCATTTACCGCTTCACTGCTAACCTGAATGGAATCGCATGGTAGGAGCAAAAAAATAAATAAATAAAAAGGGGGGGGATGAGAAAGATAACAGTTCGGCATCGTAAGGGGGATGGGATGTTTAACCTGGGTTGCTTGTCTCATTTACTTTTCTTTTACTGACTACCATAAGTTTCACTCTCTTTGCTGTGAAATTTTACCACTCTCTAATTACTCTTCCTCTCTGGTACGTACCATGTGAACTTATATGTCTGTACTCCCTGCTTGTATACTTCTCTAATGTTAGGCCAATAGATAACTCCTAACTGGTTACACTGCACTCTGATACAGTAAAAGAGTCACATGTGCGCAACTGGTAAACTCTGGATAAACATTCTTCCTTTATTATTCCTGCTTTCAACCTCCAGTCTTTCTAATACAGTGTGGCCAGGCATCTCGAAACTAACTGACTTTCAGTTTGACGGTTGACGGTTGGACTTTTATTTCTTTTCCATTTTTTAAAGGAGAGATTTTGCAAGTTTCTAACCTTTGTTTGTTTTAAATTCGTTTCCTTTCTCCTGCTGTCTGTTTTCTTCATCTAATTTGTATCTGATTGTTGGTTTGTTGCTTAGACACAATATCAACCGCATTTCAGGTCCGGATTTTTCTGCTTACTATTTTACACCATTTTAAAATTTATTATATTCACATTATCATTGTTTTTGTTGCTCTTTTTGCTAATTTTGTTTATTCCTTTATATATTTTTTCTGTTGTATGGTAGCTATAGTAAGGCAAATTATTCAGCTTAAGCAGGACGCCTCCAGGCTGTAGGTGTTAAATATAAAATGAGAAAACTCTAATGCCATATTTCACAACATGTGTCAGAAGTAACTAATGTCTAATGGGTGCCTGTGTGTGTGTGGGGGGGGGGTCCTGCTCCTCTGGCCATTGACCATGAAATGCAAAACCTAGATAAAGCCCCAAACGCTTTGTCCGTGTTATCGTTCTTCTTTTTTCTTCCTCTTTCCTTTGTCTGCTTCATTTACTTAAAGACACATAAACAAAGAGTATAGAATGGACGTAAATATGTAAAGGCAAAATTAGGCTTAGGTTTAGGCAAATAAACCAAGTTTGGTCTCCCAAAGTGCAACACCTAAGGACCTAAATAGGTTCATTGAAAAAAATATTGCATACCCGTAGCATGAAAGCTAATGTGATAGAGCAAATCTGAGCTCACTTTCGAATTCAGCACCCCAAAATTAGTCAAAATCCATTACCAAAGTCCATGCCAGAAAAAAAAAGTTTTTTTGTAGGCCATATCAGTGCTTCCTAATGTTAGAAATCATATTCACCAGTCTTGCTTTTCGCACAAGTTTAAACTATCCATCACAGTATTGAATACACTATGATTTGAATGTTAATATATGTCCATGAAATGCTGTGATTTATATAATACAGAAATACATTGAAAGATAAGGAAGAAAAGAATATCAGGTTTTTTACGTAAATAAGCTCAGCCAAAATAAACGCAACGTCACATACATGCGCACTTTAGACAATTTTTCATCTCTGTGTCCTTTGTCATCTTATTTGGTTCTTCTGAGCCAGTATGTCACATATGGGCATGAGGAGTTAAGAGAGTTGGTTGGAAGGTAAGGTGACAGGGGTATTCATGGTGTAGGAGTAGAAAACAAGATATATCAGTTGAGGATGTATGCCGGATTGAACAGGTTTTTGAAGCAAAATAGGGTTGGTGTATCAATCACACATGGAATTGGTAGTTATTTTGTGAGTTAATGATAAATTCTGTCATGTAATACTACGATAAAACACATTCTATTATTAGGTGGTGACATCAAGGAATGAGTTCAGTGGGATGACTGCTGATATGACAAACTGGCACAGGGAAAAGATGGCTGGAATTAAACATCGAACACATTTCTAACATATCCAACCGCACACAGCACCCCATGTATCCCAACCACTCACCCACCCGACAAGCCACTCCACGCACCCCATCCATTTCATCCAGACCACAGACCCTGTTTACTCCAGCAACCCTCCCTGCCCAGCCTCCCTAGCCATCCCCCCCTGATTACCCAGCATACCCTTCTATTTTTCCCACCCGCCCACACAAACCTTCCAGGCATATAAACTCATCTTGTCTCACCAAGCCACCAACCGACTCCACGCACCCACCCTTCCTGTCTAAGAACCCTCATCATCCACCCGCCCAACCCACTCCAACCACCCGTTCTGCCCACTCACCAATTCATCCATCCACCAACCAAAATACCCAATCCTGATCACCAGTCACCCACTCCAAACTTACCCCACCCATACTGCCAGTTTTCCATTCATCCATCCTGTTCACGCACTCCATAACCCATCCACACAGCTTTCCCACCCACCCTTCTAACCTATACAATCAGTCCGCCCACCCAACCCTGTTCTGCACGATGACTTGATGCTTTACACACACACACACACACACACACACACACACACACACAGAGTTGCTTTCCTTCTCTTGACGTTAACAACGTAACTATATCCTTCATCATCTCTAAGTACTCTTGACAGATCTTTTAACCCTTCAGTCCAATTTCATATTTCCACTTTATTTTTGTTATTATAGGTTTTCAGTCAACCTAAGAAAGGTTTCTTACACTGAAGAGGTTGAGTATTTCTGCCTGGTGTCTCCTGTGCAAAAAGACTCTACTGAGCTGAATAGATTATCAGAAGACAGCAAAAATAAGCGGGGGAAATGCGTTATGGAACTGAAGCACTAAATTTCGTACTTTTTGATGGAGAGATCCATTTACGCCTCGGACAAAATAAGTTTTTCAAGAGGATGTGCTGAACTTACTCCACACTCTTCCCAGACATGAATAATAGCCTGACTCTGTCTAAGGTTTTGTTTGCTTATATCTCCAGGTTGTGGTCGAGTGTTTACGAAAGTTCGTTGTGCCAAAAAGTATGCAATTGCGATCTCAGACTGATGTAGAAAATTGTTTGACGACATTTTGATTAACTCGAAATTAGTAATCTTCCACGCCACCCACTAAAATGACACATAAACTCTCTTCTAATGGCCTATACGATTACACCAGTCTTCAGCAAGGAAGCTCTAGCATAATATTCACTACAGAAAGTGGGTATGAAGGTGAGTTGCATGTAGAATATCTGCTAGACCTTAAGGAACCGATTAACAATTCGATGCCCAGAGATAGATGTGTATAAAGTTTGTGTGAAGAGGGGTAATGTTCGGGTGGGTGGTACCGTGGGTTACTAAACACGCATACCTTTCATCTCCATTGCTGTGATGTATTCGTCATTTCGTTCATGTTACTGTAAATTCTTCTAAGCTTGTGAGGTACTTTTTGATTTGATGAAATTAGATACAGCTTTCATTTACCGCTTCACTGCTAACCTGAATGGAATCGCATGGTAGGAGCAAAAAAATAAATAAATAAAAAGGGGGGGGGATGAGAAAGATAACAGTTCGGCATCGTAAGGGGGATGGGATGTTTAACCTGGGTTTTTTGTCTCATTTACTTTTCTTTTACTGACTACCATAAGTTTCACTCACTTTGCTGTGAAATATTACCACTCTCTAATTACTCTTCCTCTCTGGTACATACCATGTGAACTTATATGTCTGTACTCCCTGCTTGTATACTTCTCTAATGTTAGGCCAATAGATAACTCCTAACTGGCTACACTGCACTCTGATACAGTAAAAGAGTCACATGTGCGCAACTGGTAAACTCTGGATAAACATTCTTCATTTATTATCCCTGCTTTCAACCTCCAGTCTTTCTAATACAGTGTGGCCAGGCATCTCGAAACGAACTGACTTTCAGTTTGACGGTTGACGGTTGGACTTTTATTTCTTTTCCATTTTTTAAAGGAGAGATTTTGCAAGTTTCTAACCTTTGTTTGTTTTAAATTCGTTTCCTTTCTCCTGCTGTCTGTTTTCTTCATCTAATTTGTATCTGATTGTTGGTTTGTTGCTTAGACACAATATCAACCGCATTTCAGGTCCGGATTTTTCTGCTTACTATTTTACACCATTTTAAAATTTATTATATTCACATTATCATTGTTTTTGTTGCTCTTTTTGCCTATTTTGTTAATTCCTTTATATATTGTTTCTGTTGTATGGTAGCTATAGTAAGGCAAATTATTCAGCTTAAGCAGGACGTCTCCAGGCTGTAGGTGTTAAATATAAAATGAGAAAACTCTGATGCCATATTTCACAACATGTGTCAGAAGTAACTAATGTCTAATGTGTGCCTGTGTGTGTGTGTGGGGGGGGTCCTGCTCCTCTGGCCATTGACCATGAAATGCAAAACCTAGATAAAGCCCCAAACGCTTTCTCCGTGTTATCGTTCTTCTTTTTTCTTCCTCTTTCCTTTGTTGTCTTCATTTACTTAAAGACACATAAACAAAGAGTATGGAATGGACGTAAATATGTAAAGGCAAAATTAGACTTAGGTTAAGGCAAATAAACCAAGTTTGCTCTCCCAAAGTGCAACACCTAAGGACCTAAATATGTTCATTGAAAAAAATATTGCATACCCGTAGCATGAAAACTAGATGTGATAAAGCAAATCTGAGCTCATTTTCGGATTCAGCACTCCAAAATTAGTCAAAATCCATTACCAAAGTCCATAGCAGAAAAAAAAAAAAAGTTTTTTTTGTAGACCATATCAGTGCTTCCTAATGTTAGAAATCATATTCACTAGTCTTTCTTTTCGCACAAATTTAAACTGTCCATCACAGTATTGAATACACTATGATTTGAATTTTAATATATGTCCATGAAATGCTGTGATTTATATAATACAGAAGTACATTGAAAGATAAGGAAGAAAAGAATATCAGGTTTGTTACGTAAATAAGATCAGCCAAAATAAACGCAACGTCACATACATGCGCACTTTAGACAATTTTTCATCTCTCTGTCCTTTGTCATCTTATTTGGTTCTTCTGAGCCAGTATGTCACATATGGGCATGAGGAGTTAAGAGAGTTGGTTGGAAGGTAAGGTGACGGGGGTATTCATGGTGCAGGAGTAGAAAACAAGATATACCCGTTGAGGATGTATGGCGGATTGAACAGGTTTGTGAAGCAAAATAGGGTTGGTGTATCAATCATACATGGAATTGGTAGTTATTTTGTGAGTTAATGATAAATTCTGTCATGTAATACTACGATAAAACACATTCCATTATTAGGTGGTGACATCAAGGAATGAGTTCAGTGGGATGACTGCTGATATGACAAACTGGCACAGGGAAAAGATGGCTGGAATTAAACATCGAACACATTTCTAACATATCCAACCGCACACAGCACCCCATGTATCCCAACCACTCAAGCACCCGACAAGCCACTCCACGCACCCCATCCATTTTATCCAGACCACGGACCCTGTTTACTCCAGCAACCCTCCCTGCCCAGCCTCCCTAGCCATCCCTGATTACCCAGCATACCCTTCTATTTTTCCCACCCTCCCACACAAACCTTCCAGGCACGTAAACTCATCTTGTCTCACCAAGCCACCAACCGACTCCTCGCACCCACCCTTCCTGTCTAAGAACCCTCATCATCCACCCGCCCAACCCACTCCAACCACCCGTTCTGCCCACTCACCAATTCATCCATCCACCAACCAAAATACCCAATCCTGATCACCAGTCACCCACTCCAAACTTACCCCACCCATACTGCCAGCTTTCCATTCATCCATCCAGCTCACGCACTCCATAACCCATCCACACAGTTTTCCCACCCACCCTTCTAACCTATACAATCAGTCCTCCCACCCAACCCTGTTCTGCACGATGACTTGATGCTTTACACACACACACACACACAGAGTTGCTTTCCTTCTCTTGACGTTAACAACGTAACTATATCCTTCATCATCTCTAAGTACTCTTGACAGCTCTTTTAACCCTTCAGTCCAATTTCATATTTCCACTTTATTTTTGTTATTATAGGTATTCAGTCAACCTAAGATAGGTTTCTTACACTGAAGGGGTTGAGTATTTCTGCCTGGTGTCTCCTGTGCAAAAAGACTCTACTGAGCTGAATAGATTATCAGAAGACAGCAGAAATAAGCGGGGGAAATGCGTTATGGAACTGAAGCACTTAATTTCGTACTTTTTGATGAAGAGATCCATTTACGCCTCGGACAAAATAAGTTTTTCAAGAGGATGTGCTGAACTTACTCCACACTCTCCCCAGACATGAATAATAGCCTGACTCTGTCTAAGGTTTTGTTTGCTTATATCTCCAGGTTGTGGTCGAGTGTTAACGAAAGTTCGTTGTGCCAAAAAGTATGCAATTGCGATCTCAGACTGATGTAGAAAATTGTTTGACGACATTTTGATTAACTCGAAATTAGTAATCATCCACGCCACCCACTAAAATAACACATAAACTCTCTTCTAATGGCCTATACGATTACACCAGTCTTCAGCAAGAAAGCCCTAGCATAATATTCACTACGGAAAGTGGGTATGAAGGTGAGTTGCATGTAGAATATCTGCTAGACCTTAAGGAACCGATTAACAATTCGATGCCCAGAGATAGATGTGTATAAAGTTTGTGTGAAGAGGGGTAATGTTCGGGTGGGTGGTACAGTGGGTTACTAAACACGCATACCTTTAATCTCCATTGCTGTGATGTATTCGTCATTTCGTTCATGTTACTGTAAATTCTTCTAAGCTTGTGAGGTACTTTTTGATTTGATGAAATTAGATATTGCTTTCATTTACCGCTTCACTGCTAACCTGAATGGATTCGCACGGTAGGAGCAAAAAAATAAATAAATAAAAAGGGGGGGGGGATGAGAAAGATAACAGTTCGGCATCGTAAGGGGGATGGGATGTTTAACCTGGGTTTTTTGTCTCATTTACTTTTGTTTTACTGACCACCATAAGTTTCACTCACTTTGCTGTGAAATTTTACCACTCTCTAATTACTCTTCCTCTCTGGTACGTACCATGTGAACTTATATGTCTGTACTCCCTGCTTGTATACTTCTCTAATGTTAGGCCAATAGATAACTCCTAACTGGCTACACTGCACTCTGATACAGTAAAAGAGTCACATGTGCGCAACTGGTAAACTCTGGATAAACATTCTTCATTTATTATCCCTGCTTTCAACCTCCAGTCTTTCTAATACAGTGTGGCCAGGCATCTCGAAACGAACTGACTTTCAGTTTGACGGTTGACGGTTGGACTTTTATTTCTTTTCCATTTTTTAAAGGAGAGATTTTGCAAGTTTCTAACCTTGGTTTGTTTTAAATTCGTTTCCTTTCTCCTGCTGTCTGTTTTCTTCATCTAATTTGTATCTGATTGTTGGTTTGTTGCTTAGACACAATATCAACTGCATTTCAGTTCCGGATTTTTCTGCTTACTATTTTACACCATTTTAAAATTTATTATATTCACATTATCATTGTTTTTGTTGCTCTTTTTGCCTATTTTGTTAATTCCTTTATATATTGTTTCTGTTGTATGGTAGCTATAGTAAGGCAAATTATTCAGCTTAAGCAGGACGTCTCCAGGCTGTAGGTGTTAAATATAAAATGAGAAAACTCTGATGCCATATTTCACAACATGTGTCAGAAGTAACTAATGTCTAATGTGTGCCTGTGTGTGTGTGTAGGGGGGGGGGTCCTGCTCCTCTGGCCATTGACCATGAAATGCAAAACCTAGATAAAGCCCCAAACGCTTTCTCCATGTTATCGTTCTTCTTTTTTCTTCCTCTTTCCTTTGTTGTCTTCATTTACTTAAAGACACATAAGCAAAGAGTATGGAATGGACGTAAATATGTAAAGGCAAAATTAGACTTAGGTTAAGGCAAATAAACCAAGTTTGCTCTCCCAAAGTGCAACACCTAAGGACCTAAATATGTTCATTGAAAAAAATATTGCATACCCGTAGCATGAAAACTAGATGTGATAAAGCAAATCTGAGCTCATTTTCGGATTCAGCACTCCAAAATTAGTCAAAATCCATTACCAAAGTCCATAGCAGAAAAAAAAAAAAAGTTTTTTTTGTAGACCATATCAGTGCTTCCTAATGTTAGAAATCATATTCACTAGTCTTTCTTTTCGCACAAATTTAAACTGTCCATCACAGTATTGAATACACTATGATTTGAATTTTAATATATGTCCATGAAATGCTGTGATTTATATAATACAGAAGTACATTGAAAGATAAGGAAGAAAAGAATATCAGGTTTGTTACGTAAATAAGATCAGCCAAAATAAACGCAACGTCACATACATGCGCACTTTAGACAATTTTTCATCTCTCTGTCCTTTGTCATCTTATTTGGTTCTTCTGAGCCAGTATGTCACATATGGGCATGAGGAGTTAAGAGAGTTGGTTGGAAGGTAAGGTGACGGGGGTATTCATGGTGCAGGAGTAGAAAACAAGATATACCAGTTGAGGATGTATGCCGGATTGAACAGGTTTGTGAAGCAAAATAGGGTTGGTGTATCAATCATACATGGAATTGGTAGTTATTTTGTGAGTTAATGATAAATTCTGTCATGTAATACTACGATAAAACACATTCCATTATTAGGTGGTGACATCAAGGAATGAGTTCAGTGGGATAACTGCTGATATGAAAAACTGGCACAGGGAAAAGATGGCTGGAATTAAACATCGAACACATTTCTAACATATCCAACCGCACACAGCACCCCATGTATCCCAACCACTCAAGCACCCGACAAGCCACTCCACGCACCCCATCCATTTTATCCAGACCACGGACCCTGTTTACTCCAGCAACCCTCCCTGCCCAGCCTCCCTAGCCATCCCCCCCTGATTACCCAGCATACCCTTCTATTTTTCCCACCCTCCCACACAAACCTTCCAGGCACGTAAACTCATCTTCTCTCACCAAGCCACCAACCGTCTCCACGCACCCACCCTTCCTGTCTAAGAACCCTCATCATCCACCCACCCAACCCACTCCAACCACCCGTTCTGCCCACTCACCAATTCATCCATCCACCAACCAAAATACCCAATCCTGATCACCAGTCACCCACTCCAAACTTACCCCACCCATACTGCCAGCTTTCCATTCATCCATCCTGCTCACGCACTCCATAACCCATCCACACAGCTTTCCCACCCACCCTTCTAACCTATACAATCAGTCCGTCCACCCAACCCTGTTCTGCACGATGACTTGATGCTTTACACACACACACACACACACACACACACACACAGAGTTGCTTTCCTTCTCTTGACGTTAACAACGTAACTATATCCTTCATCATCTCTAAGTACTCTTGACAGATCTTTTAACCCTTCAGTCCAATTTCATATTTCCACTTTATTCTTGTTATTATAGGTTTTCAGTCAACCTAAGAAAGGTTTCTTACACTGAAGGGGTTGAGTATTTCTGCCTGGTGTCTCCTGTGCAAAAAGACTCTACTGAGCTGAATAGATTATCAGAAGACAGCAAAAATAAGCGGGGGAAATGCGTTATGGAACTGAAGCACTTAATTTCGTACTTTTTGATGGAGAGATCCATTTACGCCTCGGACAAAATAAGTTTTTCAAGAGGATGTGCTGAACTTACTAAACACTCTCCCCAGACATGAATAATAGCCTGACTCTCTCATAGGTTTTGTTTGCTTATATCTCAAGGTTGTGGTCGAGTGTTTACGAAAGTTCGTTGTGCCAAAAAGTATGCAATTGCGATCTCAGACTGATGTAGAAAATTGTTTGACGACATTTTGTTTAACTCGAAATTAGTAATCTTCCACGCCACCCACTAAAATGACACATAAACTCTCCTCTAATGGCCTATACGATTACACCAGTCTTCAGCAAGAAAGCCCTAGCATAATATTCACTACGGAAAGTGGGTATGAAGGTGAGCTACACGTAGAATATCTGCTAGACCTTAAGGAACCGATTAACAATTCGATGCCCAGAGACAGACGTGTATAAAGTTTGTGTGAAGAGGGGTAATGTTCGGGTGGGTGGTACCGTGGGTTACTGGACACGCATACCTTTAATCTCCATTGCTGTGATATATTCGTCTTTTCGTTCATGTTACTGTAAATTCTTCTAAGCTTGTGAGGTACTTTTCAATTTGATGAAATTAGATAAGGCTTTCATTTACCGCTTCACTGCTAATCTGAATGGAATCGCATGGTAGGAGCAAAAAAATAAATAAATAAAAAGGGGGGGGGATGAGAAAGATAACAGTTCGGTATCATAAGGGGGATGGGATGTTTAACTTGGGTTGCTTGTCTCATTTACTTTTCTTTTACTGACTACCATAAGTTTCACTCACTTTGCTTTGAAATTTTACCACTCTCTAATTACTCTTCCTCTCTGGTACGTACCATGTGAACTTATATGTCTGTACTCCCTGCTTGTATACTTCTCTAATGTTAGGCCAATAGATAACTCCTAACTGGTTACACTGCACTCTGATACAGTAAAAGAGTCACATGTGCGCAACTAGTAAACTCTGGATAAACATTCTTCATTTATTATCCCTGCTTTCAACCTCCAGTCTTTCTAATACAGTGTGGCCAGGCATCTCGAAACGAACTGACTTTCAGTTTGACGGTTGACGGTTGGACTTTTATTTCTTTTCCATTTTTTAAAGGAGAGATTTTGCAAGTTTCTAACCTTTGTTTGTTTTAAATTCGTTTCCTTTCTCCTGCTGTCTGTTTTCTTCATCTAATTTGTATCTGATTGTTGGTTTGTTGCTTAGACACAATATCAACTGCATTTCAGGTCCGGATTTTTCTGCTTACTATTTTACACCATTTTAAAATTTATTATATTCACATTATCATTGTTTTTGTTGCTCTTTTTGCTAATTTTGTTTATTCCTTTATATATTTTTTCTCTTGTATGGTAGCAATAGTAAGGCAAATTATTCAGCTTAAGCAGGACGCCTCCAGGCTGTACTGTAGGTGTTAAATATAAAATGAGAAAACTCTGATGCCATATTTCACAACATGTGTCAGAAGTAACTAATGTCTAATGGGTGCCTGTGTGTGTGTGGGGGGGGGGGGTCCTGCTCCTCTGGCCATTGACCATGAAATGCAAAACCTAGATAAAGCCCCAAACGCTTTGTCTGTGTTATCGTTCTTCTTTTTTCTTCCTCTTTCCTTTGCTTCATTTACTTAAAGACACATAAACAAAGAGTATAGAATGGACGTAAATATGTAAAGGCAAAATTAGGCTTAGGTTTAGGCAAATAAACCAAGTTTGCTCTCCCAAAGTGCAACACCTAAGGACCTAAATAGGTTCATTGAAAAAAATATTGCATACCCGTAGCATGAAAACTAGATGTGATAGAGCAAATCTGAGCTCATTATCGGATTCAGCACCCCAAAATTAGTCAAAATCCATTATCCAAGTCCATGCCAGAAAAAAAAAAAAGTTTTTTTGTAGACCATATCAGTGCTTCATAATGTTAGAAATCATATTCACCAGTCTTGCTTTTTGCACAAATTTAAACTGTCCATCACAGTATTGAATACACTATGATTTGAATGTTAATATATGTCCATGAAATGCTGTGATTTATATAATACAGAAATACATTGAAAGATAAGGAAGAAAAGAATATCAGGTTTGTTACGTAAATAAGATCAGCCAAAATAAACGCAACGTCACATACATGCGCACTTTAGACAATTTTTCATCTCTGTGTCCTTTGTCATCTTATCTGGTTCTTCTGAGCCAGTATGTCACATATGGGTATGAGGAGTTAAGAGAGTTGGTTGGAAGGTAAGGTGACGGGGGTATTCATGGTGCAGGAGTAGAAAACAAGATATATCAGTTGAGGATGTATGCCGGATTGAACAGGTTTGTGAAGCAAAATAGGGTTGGTGTATCAATCACACATGGAATTGGTAGTTATTTTGTGAGTTAATGACAAATTCTGTCCTGTAATACTACGATAAAACACATTCCATTATTAGGTGGTGACATCAAGAAATGAGTTCAGTGGGATGACTGCTGATATGACAAACTGGCACAGGGAAAAGATGGCTGGAATTAAACATCGAACACATTTCTAACATATCCAACTGCACACAGCACCCCATGTATCCCAACCACTCACCCACCCGACAAGCCACTCCACGCACCCCATCCATTTCATCCAGACCACGGACCCTGTTTACTCCAGCAACCCTCCCTGCCCGCCATCCCCCCCTGATTACCCAGCATACCCTTCTATTTTTCCCACCCTCCCACACAAACCTTCCAGGCACGTAAACTCATCTTGTCTCACCAAGCCACCAACCGACTCCACGCACCCACCCTTCCTGCCTAACAACCCTGATCATCCACCCGCCCAACCCACTCCAACCACCCGTTCTCCCCACTCACCAATTCATCCATCCACCAACCAAAATACCCAATCCTGATCACCAGTCACCCACTCCAAACTTACCCCACCCATACTGCCAGCTTTCCATTCATCCATCCTGCTCACGCACTCTATAACCCATCCACACAGCTTTCCCACCCACCCTTCTAACCTAAACAATCAGTCCGCCCACCCAACCCTGTTCTGCACGATGACTTGATACTTTACACACACACACACACACACACACACACACACACACACACACACACACACACAGAGTTGCTTTCCTTCTCTTGACGTTAACAACGTAACTATATCCTTCATCATCTCTAAGTACTCTTGACAGCTCTTTTAACCCTTCAGTCCAATTTCATATTTCCACTTTATTTTTGTTATTATAGGTTTTCAGTCAACCTAAGAAAGGTTTCTTACACTGAAGGGGTTGAGTATTTCTGCCTGGTGTCTCCTGTGCAAAAAGACTCTGCTGAGCTGAATAGATTAGCAGAAGACAGCAAAAATAAGCGAGGGAAATGCGTTATGGAACTGAAGCACTTAATTTCGTACTTTTTGATGAAGAGATCCATTTACGCCTCGGACAAAATAAGTTTTTCAAGAGGATGTGCTGAACTTACTCCACACTCTCCCCAGACATGAATAATAGCCTGACTCTGTCTAAGGTTTTGTTTGCTTATATCTGTATGTTGTGGTCGAGTGTTTACGAAAGTTCGTTGTGCCAAAAAGTATGCAAATGCGATGTCAGACTGATGTAGAAAATTGTTTGACGACATTTTGTTTAACTCGAAATTAGTAATCTTCCACGCCACCCACTAAAATGACACATAAACTCTCTTCTAATGGCCTATACCAGTCTTCAGCAAGAAAGCCCTAGCATAATATTCACTACGGAAAGTGGGTATGAAGGTGAGCTGCACGTAGAATATCTGCTAGACCTTAAGGAACCGATTAACAATTCGATGCCCAGAGATAGACGTGTATAAAGTTTGTGTGAAGAGGGGTTATGTTCAGGTGGGTGGTACCGTGGGTTACTAAACACGCATACCTTTCATCTCCATTGCTGTGATGTATTCGTCATTTCGTTCATGTTACTGTAAATTCTTCTAAGCTTGTGAGGTACTTTTCGATTTGATGAAATTAGATATAGCTTTCATTTACCGCTTCACTGCTAACCTGAATGGAATCGCATGCTAGGAGCAAAAAAAGGGGGGGGGGGGAATGAGAAAGATAACAGTTCGGCATCGTAAGGGGGACGGGATGTTTAACCTGGGTTGCTTGTCTCATTTACTTTTCTTTTACTGACTACCATAAGTTTCACTCTGCTGTGAAATTTTACCACTCTCTAATTACTCTTCCTCTCTGGTACGTACCATGTGAACTTATATGTCTGTACTCCCTGCTTGTATACTTCTCTAATGTTAGGCCAATAGATAACTCCTAACTGGCTACACTGCACTCTGATACAGTAAAAGAGTCACATGTGCGCAACTGGTAAAATCTGGATAAACATTCTTCATTTATTATCCCTGCTTTCAACCTCCAATCTTTCTAATACAGTGTGGCCAGGCATCTCGAAACGAATTGACTTTCAGTTTGACGGTTGACGGTTGGACTTTTATTTCTTTTCCATTTTTTAAAGGAGAGATTTTGCAAGTTTCTAACCTTTGTTTGTTTTAAATTCGTTTCCTTTCTCCTGCTGTCTGTTTTCTTCATCTAATTTGTATCTGATTGTTGGTTTGTTGCTTAGACACAATATCAACTGCATTTCAGTTCCGGATTTTTCTGCTTACTATTTTACACCATTTTAAAATTCATTATATTCACATTATGATTGTTTTTGTTGCTCTTTTTGCCTATTTTGTTAATTCCTTTATATATTGTTTCTGTTGTATGGTAGCTATAGTAAGGCAAATTATTCAGATTAAGGAGGACGTCTCCAGGCTGTAGGTGTTAAACATAAAATGAGAAAACTCTGATGCCATATTTCACAACATGTGTCAGAAGTAACTAATGTCTAATGTGTGCCTGTGTGTGTGGGGGGGGGGTCCTGCTCCTCTGGCCATTGACCATGAAATGCAAAACCTAGATAAAGCCCCAAACGCTTTGTCCGTGTTATCGTTCCTCTTTTTTCTTCCTCTTTCCTTTGTCTGCTTCATTTACTTATTTTTTACCCGATTTTGAGCAAAGACTTGATTGTCTGTTCTCTGGAGACCAACAGTCATCCCAGTACGCAAGCCACACTTCTTCATAGTATGTCACAGTTCGGAGCTATTGCCCACAGCTTATTTTGAATACATGGTAGGGCTGACTCATTAATATATGGTGCGATGATTTTAGTAGAGATATTCTCTTGACGTATCTATGGATATTGCAAAAGATGAGCAAAGGTTCTTGTAACAAATTTCAAATCATCACACCACTCGCTGCCGTAGCTTTGGCTCGAACTTGCATCCTTTGAAAGAGCAGGCTACTTCTCTAACGTCTTGACCATTAGCGCTCCCAAGTGGTTCCACATGCACCTCTCTTCCCCAGGCTGATATTTCCCCTCAGTATTGGTAATTTGCTTCCCGCATTACAGCATGTTGAATAGAAGTACTGTAAATTAGTATAGTTTTACCATTATATCAATTTTTAATCCTAGCACATACGATTGACCATATGTGTGTGTGTGTGTGTGTGTGTGTGTGTGTGTGTGTGTGTGTGTGTGTGTGTGTGTGTGTGTGTTTGTGCCTGCCCGGAGAGTACAGGCGGGAATGTGTGTAGTTAATTTTTATTAAAATTTGCGCTGTACTTTAATAAAGTCAACTTTAATAACCAGGTTGTTCTCGAAAGATATGAGGAGGAGGATATTGGCCAAAGGAAAGATGAAGAGATATGGGGATAGGAACTGCATGGATACGTAGGTTGGAAGAGAAGAATGTATAATAGAGAAAAAGAATAAGAGGACCAGGGTGACAAAGGATTGCATAATTGTTTTCTTTATCATGTCCTGTAAAATCATTACCTCGCCTGGGACGGAGTCCGGGGAGGTATTGTTTTTCGTCGAGTTTGTTTGTTTGCGTGTTTGTTGGCAACAGTACGAAAAAACAGCTGAATGAAATTACATGAAACTTTCAGGATATGTCGGCACTTGTCCTGAAAGGAAGTGATTAAAGTTAGGAGGTAAAAGAGTGACGCTGAAAGGTCAAAATCAAGGTCACGGATTCCCAGAGGGCTATAACTTGAAACCGGTTGAAAATAGAGATATTTACTATTATCAACATACAGGAACTTCCACATGGGCTTTCATTTGGCACCAAAACCTTTGACCCCGAACGACCATGAAAGGTTAAACTCAAAGTCACTGATATTCAAGGGCTATAGCTCGAAACTGATTGGAGATAGATATTTACTATACAAATCAAGATTGGAACTCTTTGGTGGTAGGTGGGGGCGCTCACCATCCACTCACTCGATGTAATGCTGCTCTCGGGTGTCTACCCTTTCGTCTGTTCCTTCCTTCTATCCTGCTTTCTGCTTCTATCTTTCTTTCCTTCATTCTTTCCTCTTCTTTCTGTCTACGGGTGACTACAATGCGTGGCAATCCAAAGGTTTCCTGTACACCATGGAACCATTTATTATGGTGGGTGGTAACCATATAACCAAACTATGGTGCCTGTTGGTTTAGTGAGCAATTAAGACGCTCCAGAAGGACAGAGCCTGTGCAGATTCACATTCAAGGGGCGGTTGGGTTGGGATTTATTGCTCATGTAATGCCTTTCAGGGATGAGCGAGGCTGGTTACCCTCATCTTAAATGTCAGGCCAACTTTCCTTGTCCCGGGCTCCTACTCTCCTCATGGGGCAACACAGATAGTGATGGAGGATCACTGGAACTCATTATGGCACACATTTTACAAATAATTAGTACTGACAGATAACAAGCTTCATTCCATTTGCGCCATTACCTTAGACTTTAATTGTTTCTAGACGCTTGATATCATTACCGATTCAATATTTAACAGCAATAAAATACTGCTGACTTGCGAGGTTGTTGTGCTGGCATCACTTCTTAAGAATTTATGTTGAGTTATCATCGTTAACCCTGCTATTTTTCTCCATCTCATCCGCCATTTCGTTTTTGTTGTACCTCCTCTCTTACCCATTTTCCTTATCTTTCGAAGAAAATCACTTCACTTCATTCCTCTTCCTAATTTGCTTTTATTTCTACCAAGATTTTACCGCTGTTAAATATACCATTGTTTTTTTCGTTTCGCACTTCTTCCCAATATTCTCCCTTCTCTTTAGTTTAGGTGATTCTTCTTCGATCATTAAATTTCGTTTCTCTCTCCCCAGGTTTTGCTAGATTATATTAGCTGATCTTAAAAACGATGTTTTCTGTACGGAAGAGTATTTGTTCACCCACGCACTCGATGCGAGCATGGACGGTACGTTTTGTTCGCCGCATTTGTATGTGTGTGTGTGTGTGTGTGTGTGTGTGTGTGTGTGTGTGTGTGTTCTTACCTAATTGTTCTTACCTAATTGTATCTTTACAGGAATGAGTCAGGCTCGAAGTGTCCCGTGTCTTAAACCATATTTATCGTACATATCCTTAAATTTGTGAATTGTTTTGCCACACACTATATCATTCGGTACTGCATTCCATTGCTCAGTTTGGGAAACTGAATTTCCTTACGTCTTTATCACCTCTCTTCTTATGTAGTTTTTTGCAGTGTCCTCTTGCTGATGCTTCCCCTATATGTTAAGTAATCATTTATGTCTATTTTCTCCTTCCCTGATGTGCATTTATATAGCATTATCATGTCACCTCTTTTCCTTCTCTCCTGTAGTGTTGGTGGATTCAGTTTTTTAGTCTTTCTTCATAGCTTAGGTCCCTTAAGCTTGGTATCCATCTTGTAGCAGCCGTTTGAACTTTTTCAATCTTGTCTAGGTGTTTTTTTAGATGAGGACTCCAGACTACTGATGCGTACTCCAGGGTTGGTCTAATGAATGATGTTATTATCCTTCTTAGCATGTCTTCATTTATGTATGTGAATGCTATTCTCATAGTTGCAAGCAGTGTATACATGTTCCGTACCTTCTCGCTGATGTGGTCAGCCTGATATAGTCTGTTATTGATAATCACATCTAGGTCCTTCTCTCTTTCTGATGTGTGTAGGGTTTTATTTCCTAACGTATAATCCCAATCAGGTCTTTTTCCACTTTTACCAAACTTGATTACATGACACTTGTCCACATTGAATTCCATTTGCCATGAATTACTCCATTCATGAAGTTTATTTAATTCTTCTTGTAGCTCTTTACAAGAGTCTGTGTTAGTAATTCTCCTTTGTATTTTTGCATCATCTGCAAACATATTCAGATAGCTTTCATTTCCAGTGTTACTGTTTGTATCATTTATATACACTAAAAACATTATTGGTGCCAGCACTGAACCCTGTGGTACTCCACTAATCACTTCTTTCCATGATGAGTAGTTTCCCCTTAGTTCTGTTCTCATTTCTCTTTTTATGAGAAAATCTTGCATCCAACAAATCAGTTTGCCTCGATTTCCTCCTTGATGGTACAGTTTCCATAAAAGTCTTTGGTGTCGTACTGTGTCAAGTGTTTTCTTGAAATCAAAATAGATACTGTCCATTCATCCTTCTCTTTCCTGTATTGTGTCTGTTACTCTGTCATAGTAGCTCAACAGATTAGTAACACATGATTTTCCTTTCCTGAAACCAAACTGTCTTTCTGTTATCATACTGTGTTCTTCTAGATGATTTACCCAAGCTTTTCTTATAAGCTTTTCT
Source organism: Coenobita brevimanus (assembly GCF_032717465.1). Lineage (NCBI taxonomy): Eukaryota > Metazoa > Arthropoda > Malacostraca > Decapoda > Coenobitidae > Coenobita > Coenobita brevimanus. Next base: position 22,824,875 of record NC_137032.1, on the reverse strand, counting down.
AATACCTTGCTTACAACACTGGTCAGTGATACTGGTCAGTAGTTAAGTGGATTTTGTATATTCCCTTTTTTGAATAAGGGGACAATATTTGATTTCTTCCAAATATCAGGTAGTTTACTTTGACTCAAGGATTTCTTGAAAATTAAAAAAAATGGTTTCCTTAACTCCTTTGCACATTCTCGTAGTACCCAACATGAAATTTCATCAGGACCACTTGCTTTTCCTCTGTCTAATTTACTTAACTCCTCCTGTATTACTTTTTCTGCTATTTGTATATCTGGTAGTATGTGTGGACATGCATGTTCCACATAGTCCCTCTCAAAATTTTTTTCTTCTGTAAAAACTAATTGAAAATTCTTATTTACCGCTTCACAAATCTCTTTCTCTTGTGTATAGGTGATTCCCTTGTCCGTAATGGATTGTATTATATCTTTTACTTTGGTTTTGCTTCTGATGTAGCTGTAAAATAGCTTTGGTTGATCACTACTTTTATTTATTATATCCTCCTGAAACTGTTTTTGGGCTTCCCTCCTTATTCTTGTATAATCGTTTCTTGCCTGTTTGTAATTATTATATGCCCTTTCACTATTGTGTCTTCTGTATCTATTCCACGACAAATCTCTTCTTTCTTTTGATTTTTTACATTCTGTATTGAACCATTTCTGTATTTTCTTATCTGCTTCTTTGTGCTGTGGGATGTATGTCTGGACTCATATTTCATAAAATTAACAGAATTTTTTATATACAGCATGTAAATCTTGTCCTCTAAGCTCATTTTCCCAATCAACTTCTAAGAAATACTTCTTTAGGTCTTGATAATTTCCCTTTTTATAGTTTAGGCTCTTTTTGTAACTTTCATTGCTGTTAACTATGTCATATGCTATCCTGAAGTTGTAATTTAGTACTGCATGATCGCTTCTGCCGAGTGGAGGGTGATATATTAAACTGTCAATATCATTTTCTTGCCTAGTAAATATTAGATCTAGCATTGAAGGTACATCGAGTCCTCTTTTTCTGGTGGTTTCCCTTACATGTTGCGTTAGGAAAAACTCTTGCACGAGATCCAGGAGCTTTTGGTCCCAACAGCTTTCTTGGCTATTTATATCTAGATTATTCCAATTTATATTTGTATTAAAATCTCTAGTTAGTATAATTCTTTCCGATTTCTCTTCCATTTTATGTAGTACTGATCTTAAACTCTGAATTGTACTCTCTGCCAGGTCCTCATATTCGTTTCATTCCCATGTGTTTGATCTGGGTGGCATGTACAAATTGGCTACAATTACTTTCCCTTCAGATATGTTTATCTCTACTGCAATCAGTTCTACTTGTGATGGTATATCTAGTTTTATTTTATTGGCTTTTAGATTTTTCTTAGTTAATATTATTATTCCTCCTCCTTTTTTTAAGTTTCTGTCTCTTCTCCATATATTGTATTCCTCCAAGTTTAGTATGTCATCGGATATCCTTGGTGTTAATTTTGTTTCAGTTAGGCATATTATATGTGGTTCATTTTCTCTGACATAATCATTCATCTCTAGTAATTTAGATACCATTCCATCCACATTTGAGCACTGTTGTTTGAATATCATATTTCCAGCATTTTGAATCATTTAACTCTGCCAGTTCTTTCAAATTTAGCACAAAATTGCGAGTTTTCAACAAACGTACGGCATACCATATCTCAAAAACCTGATGTGATAGACAAAAACTGATACCAAATTCGGATTCAGCACCCCCAAATTACTTATAATCTGTTGCAAACAGTCACGCTAGAAAAACTGTGTTGACAAATAATCACCTAAACGATGTTCTTGTTCATGATGCCCTTGAGTTATAGTCACGGGTAAACACTGAATTCTTGCTGCAAAAGATATGGTGTGGTTATTTATTTGTATTTTCAGTCAATATTGTCTCCCAACACACACACACACACACACACACACACACACACACACACACACACACAGGATTTCATATGACATAGTTAATAGTAATGAAAGTTACAAAAAGAGACTCAGCCACAACAAGAGACTCAACTACAAAAAGGGCAACTATCATGACCTAAACAAATACTTCATAGAAAAAGATTGGGAAAAAGAGCTTAGAGGACAAGATTTAAATGTTATATATAGAAAATTCTGTGAACTGTATGAAATAGGAGTCCAGAAGTACAGCCCACAGCACAAAGAAGCAGAAAAGAAAGTAAAGAAATGGTTTAATACAGAATGTAAAAAAATCAAAAGGAAAAAGGGATTTGTTGTGGAACAGATACAGAAGACACAAGAGTGAAAGGGCATATAACAACTATAAACAGGCAAAAAACGATTATACAAGAATAAGGAGAGAAGCCCCAAAAGAGTTTGAGGAGGACATTGTAAATAAAAGTAGTGATCAACCGAAGCTATTTTACAACTACAGCCGAAGCAAAACCAAAGTAAACGATAAAACACAATCAATTACAGATGAGGGGATCACCTACACACAAGAGAAGGATTTTTGTGAAGCACTAAATAAGAATTTCCAAGCAGTTTTTACAGAAGAAAATAATTCTTAGAGGGATTATACAGAACATGCATGCCCACATATACTACCAGATATACAAATATCAGAAAAAGAAATACAGGAGGAGCTAAGTAAATTAGACAAAGGAAAAGCAAATGGTCCTGATGAAATTTCATGTTGGGTGCTACATGAATCTGCAAAGGAGTTAAGTATACCTTTATTTTTAATTTTCAAGGAATCCTTGGGACAAGGTAAACTACCTGATATTTGGAAGAAGGCAAACATTGTTCCCTTATTCAAGAAAGGGAATAGACAAAATCCACTCAGCTACCGACCATTATCACTAACCAGTGTTGTAAGCAGAGTATTAGAAAAGCAGATAAGAAAAGTTTAGGTAAATCATCTAGAACACAATATGATAACAGAAAGACAGTTTGGTTTCAGAAAGGGAAAATCATGTGTAACCAATTTGTTGAGCTACTATGACAGAGTAACAGAAACATTACAGAACAGAGAAGGATGGGTGGACAGTATTTATTTAGATTTCAAGATAGCATTTGACAGATAGCATTTGTGGATGAAAAGGTTGCAGAGACTGAAATCTTAATAAACAAAAATGATGGACAGAGTCAAAGAATAGCATATGAATCGATTAGAGAACTGAGTGGTAATGCAGGTAAACGCAAGGAAATACCAGTTAGAGACAGGAAGGAAATTTATTGACCAAAGATGGAGATATTAAAAACAGATGGAAAGAGCATTTTGAGACAGTTCTTAATAGACCAATACCACCAGAAGAGGATATACCGTCTGCTCAGGAAGATTTAAATATAGAAACAGGAGAGTTGAGGCTTGCAGAAGTGGAGAAAGCAGTAAAACAGTTAAAGAATAATAAGGCACCAGAGGAGGATGGTTTATTTCCGGAAATGTTTAAAGTGGAGGGGGATAGATTAATAATGATCTTGACCAAGCTATTCAATAAGATATGGGTGACGGGGTTACTACCGTCAGTTTGGAAGAATGGTGTAATTGTTAAAGTTCCGAAGAAGGGAGACCTGAGTGAATGTGGTAATTGGAGGGGAATCTCTTTGTCACCGATAGCTTTGAAAGTTTTCAGTAGAGTGTTGTTAAATAGGTTGGAGCCGGTGGTTGAGGGTATTCTGAGGGATGAACAGGCTGGTTTTAGAAGGGGACGTGGTTGCAATGATCAGATCTTTATAGTTATGCATTTGATGCAGCAAGTTAATGAAATGAGAGTACCGTTAAGTCTTTGTTTTGTTGATTTTGAAAAGGCTTTTGATAGTGTTTCGAGAGAGACTATGGGGAAGATTATGAGACATTATGGAATACCAGAGGAGTTTGTGAGGGTCATTATGAACATGCATGAGGACACATTTTGTAAAGTGATGGTTGATGGTTGTCTAAGTGATTCGTTTGAAGTCAAGTCCGGAGTAATTCAAGGTGGTGTTCTATCGCCTTTACTATTTATATTGGTCATTGATTACATTATGAAACGCGTTGGAACAGAAACCGGTGCATGTATACTTTGGGGAGAGAACAGGAAACTTTTGGATTTAGATTATGCAGATGATATAGTTTTGATTTGTGATGGGCCAGAAGAGATGCAGAGAGTGTTGGACTGTTTGGTGAGTGAAGGTCGCAAGGTGGATTTGGTTATTAATTGTGGAAAAACTGAAATAATCAATATGAATATGGAAAATGCGCAGGAATGTGTAATTGGAGGTATGGTTGTAAAGCAAGTTGATAGGTTTAAATATTTAGGTACTTATTTAGCCAAGGATGGTTCTTTGAACTTTGAATTCGAGGAAAGGTTAAAGAAGGCTAATCAGGCAATGGGAATGCTTAAAAATATTTGGAATAATAACAATTTCTCTGTGCATACAAAAATCAAACTTTATAAGGTAATGGTTAGGAGTATCTTAATTTATGGACACGAGTCTTGGTACAGCACAGTGACTATGGAAAATAAATTCTTGGAGTTTGAAAATAAAGCACTTAGAAGAATATTAGGAGTTAAGTGGTGGGAAAGGATACCAAATAGTAGAATTAGAGAAATAACTGGAGTGCAGCCGATCGATGAATATGTTAGATTCTCACGATGGAAGTGGCTAGGACATGTGTATAGGAGACAGGGAATAGTACGAGGTACACCAGGGTGGGTGGCACTTGGTAGGAGAGGTAGAGGAAGGCCAAAAGAGACGTGGGTGAGGACAATCAGACGGGAAGCTGGAGATGAGTGTTGGGGAGATCTTGAGGAGTTAGCACAAGATAGGATGTGGTGGTGTGAGTTCATCAAGGCCCTATGCATCCCCGAGGGTGCCACAGGAAATGATTGATTGATTGATTGATTTGACAGAGTACCGCACCAAAGACTTTTATGGAAACTGTACCATCAAGGAGGAATCAAGGGCAAACTGTATTGTTGGATGCAAGATTTTCTTTAAAAAAGGGAAATGAGAACAGTACTAAGGGGAAATTACTCATCATGGAGAGAAGTGACTAGTGGAGTTCCACGGGCTCAGTGCTGGCATCAATTATGTTTTTAGTGTATATAAATGATACAGACAGTAACATTTTAAATGAAAAGTATCTAAAAATGTTTGCTGATGATGGAAAAATACAAAGAAGAATTACTAACACAGACTCATGTAAAGAGCTGCAAGAAGAACTAAATAAACTTTATGAATGGAGCAATACATGGCAAATGGAATTCAATATGGACAAGTGTCATGTAATCAAGTTTGGTAAAAGTGGAAAAAGACCTAATTGGGATTATAAGTTAGGAAGCAAAACCCTACACAGATTAGAAAAGGAGAAGGACCTAGGTGTGCTTATCAATAACAGACTATCTCCGGCTGACCACATCAGTGAGAAGGTACAGAACATGAATACACTACTTGCAAATATGAGAATAGCATTCACATACATACATGAAGACATGCCAAGAAAGATAATAACATCATTCATCAGACCAACCCTTGAGTATGCGTCAGTAGTCTGGAGTCCTCGCCTCAAAAAACACATAGATAAGATTGAAAAAGTTCAAAGGGCCACTACAAGATGTGTATCAAGCTAATGGTATCTAAGCTACGAAGAAAGACTAGAAAAACTGAATCTACCTACACTACAGGAGAGAAGGAAAATAGGAGACATGATTACGCTATACAAATGCATATCAGGGAAGGAGAAAGTAGACATAAATGATTACATAACCTATGGGGATGGATCAGCAAGAGGACACTGCAAAAAACTGTATAAAAAGAGAGGAGATAAAGACGTAAGAAAATTTAGTTTCCCAAGTAGGGCAATTGATCAGTGGAATGCACTTCCGAATGAAATAGTGTGTGCCAAAACAATTAAAAAATTCAAGGATATGTACGATAAAAATGGTTATTGACACGGGACAGTACGAGCTTGACTTATTGCTGTAAAGCAAGGGTTCTTAACCTGGGGTCCATGGACTTCAGGGGGTCCGTGAAGATCAGAAAAATTTAGAACAATTTAGCGATATTGCGTGATGCCATTTGGCATCATTAGCTTAAAAAAATAAAAAATAAATTGAAGTCTTGAAGAATTATGGTGTTCGTTGACACAAGCCTACCCTCATCTGGCACAGAGAGCTATGGGTGCTCTGATTCCGTCATCTACATGCCTTTGTGAGTCAGGGTTTTCAGCGCTTGTTTCTATCAAAACAAAAAGGCGAAATCAACTGGATGTCAGCGATGACATGCGTGTTTCCTTGTCAAAGACCACTCCACAATTTCATCTTATTCAGGTCAAACAAGAACAGCCCTCTCGTTGAAATGAACCTTTGAGCAGAATTAAAGTTTTGTTTTGTTTAATTTGCACAAGTTAGATTGGCCAGTAGGTTTTTGCATGAAAAAGAATGAGAAACATAATTCTTTGTAAAGACTGTTTTATACTTTGTGTATGTCATACACTGCGTGAGGTAGTTTTCATAAAATATATTCATTGCAAGCAAACTGCTGTGTTTATGTGCTTACCTGCATTTTTGTAGGGAAGGGGTTCATAGCTTTCACCAGGTTCTCGAAGGGGTCCGTGACTCAAAAAAGGTTAAGAACCACTGCTGTAAAGATACAATTAGGTAAGAATTAGATAAGGTAAGAACACACACACACACACACACACACACACACAGGAACGAACTATATCTCTTCTGAGAGATGGATTATGATGGTAATAAGGACAGAAGTTTTCGACATATACAGTATTACAAAAACACACTACTGCATGGACATGATACAGGCATAAAGTTAAAGTACATGGTATCAGTATAAAAATCTAAAATTTCTCTTTACTAAAATGATGGGTCTTCTTGATGAGGTGTGAGAATATAACCTACTCTATCGAACTGAAACACAGCTCAAAAGTGTATCATGAACACCTGTCACAGTTCTCTGGGGTGACCCAGGCTGTTACTGATATTAGGTGCATCTGCTCAATACTGAGACCAACGGTCTTCTCTGAGTTAAACAGATAACACAGGTCTGCATAATTAGCCAATGGAAATTGTTTTAATTTTATGTATTTATTTTCTATTGTACTTGTGAACACAATAAAATAATACATATAGAATGTTCCCATCACATCACATCCTAAAAAAAAGAAAAAAAAAAAAAAGAAAAAGAAAAAACTTAAAGGGAATACCGGACAGAATTCGACCCTATGGAGAAACAGACAATAACAACAGTTACAGAAATAACAAAAATGATGGTAAATAAAAAAGCACATCCTTTCACCATCCTACATGACAAGTATCAACCTGCAACTTGCAATATTTTGTTTGCTATATAGAAAAGTATGTAAACTTTGACTAAAAAGAATGAAGGTCACTTGACTATGCACCGATCAGTTGAAACCCAAAGAATTTGGTTCAGTGATGGGAACACAAGATATGATAATGGGGCATCAATACATTAGAGCCTGGCAGCAACTGAAGTCAGATAAGGATCCGGAGAAGTGAAATGACAGATACTTTTAGACCCTACTTTTCATGACATTTCATATATTCAAATAAAACTGATGACAGGTGACTAACTGGTGCCTAAATAGGTTACTTTTTGTGTTTATATCATATATATATATAGATATATATATATATATATATATATATATATATATATATATATATATATATATATTATCAGACATATCTGGGTATGAAATATCGTTTTTTTACCTGTAGTTACCTGGTAATCAAAAGAAAAAGTTGTAATTATAAAACACATGACACACATTGCTAAGTTAGTATTCAGTCACTATGGAATTTACATTACCATGATTTCAAACTCACTTGGCAATTTTTAGAAAAGTCTAGTTGGGACCAAAACAAACACAGCTGAATTTGAAAAAAGCTAATCTTAAATCGGATTGTTGGCTATGTGAAACCCCAAGGCTTCTCAAGAACCCCCCCCCCCACAAAAAAAAAATGAGGCAAGGAGTGCAGCAGGGATTATTTCTTTAAAAGCATTAATAACACTGATTTATACCCACCACAGAACCCCGCTTGCACCTAGACGGATGCTCACACGAGCTGATTCATGCATAACCTTGATATTCCGAGGCGTGAAAACACCACAGAATCCGGTTCTAGGGTTATTACAAAATTTATAAGAGATTAAATCATAATATAGCAAAATATAAATCTCACTTGATCTATACAAAATGATTCAAAAACAATCTAAGATGAACGTTTTTATTAACTGTAATTATTTAAACATATACATAAAGGAAACAATACTATTTATCCCATGACTCACATAGCCTATAACTTTTCTAGAGTTTATAAATTCTCAAATTTTTTGCAGTAAAACTTTGTTTGGTGGCCAGACTTTTGTACACTTTTTCTGGTGTGTCCCTATGAATCATATAGCAGTAGTCCGCCATCATACCGACATTCCAACATCCCTGGTACCTTGTTTCTATGTCCTTGATATCCTGATGGAATCTTTCGCCCTGTTCTTCAGTCACTGCTCCAAGATTTCCAGGGAGAAATTCCAAATGTGAATGCAAAAAGTGAACTTTGAGACTGGTGTTGCAAACCAACTCCTTAAAATTGACCGACAAATTTCTCACAGTTTCTTTGTAATCTGGATCCCTATCACGAATTCGCGAGATTGTGTATTTATACAAATTCTTGACACTGTACTTTGGTGGGAAGCCACGCACTCTAGTGGAAGACCCACAGTGCATCGCTTAGTTTAACCGTCCTTGTATGTACTTTGATTGGGATGGTTTTTCAGAACATTCGTTACTGCTTCAAAAGTGACTGTTCTTATGCGCGACATTAGTGCTTTGCTGAGTGATTTTATTGCGTGTATATCGTTCGCCCTGCCTCTGTTGACCGTTGAAAAAAGGCCACGCCCACTTCCAATGAAAATGCCCATTTCTCACGCCCTTGTACCCAACTTGGTTACATCAGTCAGTTGGTGTTGGACAGCCACGGGAGTAGGTGTCGTCATGCGCAGTGCTGAGACCAGGACCCCATCGTAGCAGCTGTATTCTCCAGTTTGACGTTTCCCGCATCTCCCCACCAAGTTGGTGATTGACAGTAGTGGACATTAGCAGCGAATTGCAGTGCCTGGAATAGCAACAGACAGATGCCCAGTCTTTCGTAGATACAGCTCCATTTTTCTCCACTGACCCATATTTTCGTTTTGTTTTTCTAGGCTTAAGATTATTAGCTATTTTCTTGAGTGCGTGAGTGAGTGTATTTCCTTTGATATTTTGAATTCACTGAGATTCTTGTAACATAATTTTTATTGTAATTAATAAATTTACAGTTCCTTTCTTTGAAATTAACGTAAATGTAGAATCGTGTTTGATTTCTCCACATTGTGCTTTCCTTAATTTGCTTCTCCCAGTTTGCACAAATTTCCTATAATAATCACAACTGGTATTTAGGCCAATTTTTTTGTATTAATTCTTAAATTAGTTGTGCCAACTACGAGTCAGCACCGGCAAGAACCTGTCTATTAATATTATTATTATTATTAATTATGATCGTCAAGGGTGGGGACACTTTCTCAGGGGCCAGCAGTACTAGCAATACAGCATTCGTGAGTGGTTAGTCTCTGCTGTGTACTGTTGAGAAAGTTTATATAATTCTCGTCTTTAGAGAATCGGCGAAATAAGCCGGCACTGCCGTATTGGTGGTTATTGATTCTGATTTATTAATTTTAGGTAAAAGTTTTCCCAGTCAGTTGCATTTTTTTTCTTTCTTTACTAGTTTAACTAGATAAAAGTGGTCACTTTCGATTATTAGCATTTCTCTGTGAAACGTTTCAGCAGTCAGTACGTCGGTCTTTAGTTCACTCAGTCTCAGTTAGATCATGGCAACCAGTTTATATATACAGGAAGCCAAGAATATAGGGCTTATCAATCTCCAGGAAATTAAAGACTATGTGCTCTCATGGTACAATTATGAACAGCAACGTGAGAATGATGCCCGTGAAGAGCGTAAAATTCAGCGCGAGGAATGTGAGACAGAAAGTGAACACGAGCGAGAACAGCGGAAATATGAGCATGCCGAGAACAAGGCACTTGAGAAGCATGAGCTTGAGGTGCTGAAGCTCAAGTGAGACTCCTAGGCTTTGGGCACATCTGGTACGGCCATCCCGAGCTCCACAAGTGCTCTCCTAGCACATGTTTTGGCAACCTCGTGCCTCATGCTTCCTTCATATAAGGATGGTGAGCAAATCAAGCCATTCATAGCTCGCTTTGAGGACATGATGCAGCTGTACCAGCTGGATGAGGCACCTAAGTGGTTCCAGTTTCTTAGCTTGTTTGAGGGCGCTGACCTCGATATTCTCCACAGAATTCGCGAAGACAATCTCACCTATGAGATGATGAAGGCTGCACTCATCAAAGCATATTGTCTTACAGTTGATGACGCCAGGAGTCATTTCATGAGGGCACGTTTCCAAGAAAAGGAGACTGCTGTTCAGTTTCTCGATCGTCGCACTGCCCACTTAGACAAGTGGATAGAGAAAGATGAGACCCCTCTTATGCATGAGGGGATAACTGACATTATGCTGCACACACAGCTAGAAAAGTCTTGGCCTGCTGACATTATGGCTTAGCTTAAGATTTTTCAGGTAAAGGATGCTGGCCAAATAGTGGAAAAGGCTGATGCATTCTTCACTGCATACAGGTACCAAACTCGTAAGCGACAAACCTGGAACAGGAAAGATACTGCCAAGTCTGGGAAGCCATCTCAGACCATCAAGGCCTTTCTCAGAATAATGGCCACGGTCCAAAGAAACCCCAGAAGAAGGACCAAGGGCAGAATACACAGAAACCCAATTGGAAGAGGTACAGTCAGGAAAAGTTCCGCATTACCCACTGTTTGGAGCACTGGTAGTCAATGAATAGCCACGAAGCAGCAGCCAGACCCCACATGTCTAGTAACTGTGAGTGGGAGGGAGGGTGGCTGGGGATGAGAGGGTTTGGAGAGTTGCTCACGTCACAGTACCAATAGCCAATGATAATGTGTCCGATGTATTCTCAAAGTGCAAAAACGATGCAGATGACTAGGTGGCAGTGATCCAAAAATGAATCATCAGCAACGGCAATTAGCTCTCAGGGGACAAATAGTTGGTCTACAAGCTGGGCACTCCATACGAGCGATTGCCCGTAAGGTAGGAGTTTCGATCCCCAGAGTGAGGAAGTAGACCAGGAAATGTTCCAAGACTTGTAACCTCCAAGACATAGGTGTGTGTTGACATAAATGAATTATCTATCTATCTATATATATATATATATATATATATATATATATATATATATATATATATATATATATGTATATGGTGGCTTTGTTTTCAACACAAAATATAAATATATGGTATAACTGAAACTAAATGGAGAGGTAGGAGTGTGAAAGAATGGGAGTATGGATGGGGTATATATGCAGGAGTAGGTGAGAATGAGAGGGCAAAAGAAGGAGTGTGTATAGCCGTGAGTAAAAAATGGAAGAAGAACATAAGAGAGTATGGATCAGTTGGGTCAAGGATTGTGTGGGTAAGATTGAAAGTTGGAATAGAAATGAGGGCGACTGTGTGCGTGTATGTGCCAACGCAAGATCGTGCAAGCAAAGTGAGAGAAGAGTTCTGGACAAATGTGGAAGTGTGCATGGAAAAGTTTGGAAGGAATGAGAGAGTGTTTTTGATCGGTGATATGAATGGTAAAGTAGGGAATGTGAAGATGGATGGAATAGTTGGTGAGTGGGGTGTGCCTGCTGAGATTGATGAGAATGGCAGTGCATTAGAGGACATTTGTGCTGGGAAGGGGTTGGTGATAGCCAATATCCTCTTCAAGCACAAAATGATCCACAGGTATACATGGCGAGTGATGAGAAGGGTGGGTGGTGAACTGAATGAAAGGAAGGCAAAGATTGATTATGTGTGTGTGGATGAGAGGATGCGAAGATGTGTAATGGATGCAAGAGCATATAGAGGTTGGGGGAGTGAACTTTCTGACCACTACTTGGTGGTGACCAGAATCAAGATACAAATAAGATGGAGTAATAGAAGAAAGAAAGAACGGGAAGGAGTATTTGCAAGGAGAGTGGAAAGGTTACAAGAGGATGAGAAAAAGGCAGAATATAAGAGAGAAGTGGAGGAACGATTGGGCAAATATGAATTGGAGCAGATGGGGGACGTGGAAGGTGTGTAGGATATTCACAGAAGAAATATGTGCAGCATGTGATGTGGTGTGTGGGATGAAGAGAAGACGGAGGGGGGTGCAAGGAACAGTGTGGTGGAATGAAGAGGTGAGACAGGCTGTGGCACAAAAGAAGTAAGTATACAATGAATGGATGAGAAATAGGGTCGTAGAGGAAGTTGAGAGGTGGAAGAGAGAGCTTTATGTAGAAAGAAAGAGAGAGGTAAAAAGATTAGTAAGAAAGAGTTAGAAGAGAGTGGATGAGGAATTTGGAAGGAATTTGAGTACAAAGTGGAGGGACTAAGAAAATGTTCTGGAAAGAGGTGAAGACAGTAAGACAGGGTGGAAGTGAAGTTAGCAAGGGAGTGAAAGATAAAAATGGTAGATTACTAGTGGAGAAGGGAGAAAAAGTGAGCAGATGGAGAGAACACTTTAAGGAATTGTTGAACATAGAGGATGGAAGTGATGCGAGTATAAGTGGCTGGGGAATGGCTGGGAGAAGGAGGGAGGTGAGAAGACAGGAAGAAATCAGTAGGATAGAAGTTGTGGAAGCAATGAAGAAAGTTAAATTGGGGAAAGCCCCAGAAGTTGATGGAGTGTTTGGTGAAATGTTGAAGCATGGGGGAGAGATAGTAGTAGAATGGATGTGGAAGATGTGCAGATTGGCCTGGGAGGAAGGTAGAGTTCCGGAGGATTAGAAGTCAGGTATAATTATTCCCTTGTACAAAGGAAAAGGGGAAAAAGAAGTGTGTGGTAATCATAGGGGCATTTGTCTTCTTAGTATAATAGGAAAAGTGTATGGTAGGATACTTATTGACAGAGTTAGGGGGAAAAAACAGAGGAATTAGTTGGAGAAGAACATGGAGGCTTTAGGAAGGGAAGAGGTTGTGTAGATCAGATATTCATGCTTAGATCTCTAGTGGAAAAGTTTCTAGAGAGGGGAAAGAAGTTGTATGCGGCTTTCATGGATTTGGAGAAAGCATATGACAGGGTGGATACACAGGGATTGTGGAAAGTATTAAGAATATATGGAGTAGATGGGAAGTTGTTGAATGCTGTGAAGAGTGTGTATAATGGTGCTAAGGCTGCAGTGCGTTTGGATGGTGAACTGAGTGAATTTTTTCTCTTTGAAGGTTGGGTTGAAACAGGGATGTGTCATGTCTCCATGGTTTTTCAATCTGTACATGGATGGGGGTAATAAAAGAGGTACAAGGTAGGGTAGTGCATGTTTGAGTGGCCCTTGTGAGAGAGGGTAATGTTTGGAATCTCCCTGTACTGTTGTTTGCAGATGATACTGTGTTGTTGAGTGAAGACGTAGGGGAGCTGCAAGGCTTGGTGAATGAGTTTGGGAGAGTGTGTAAGAAACGGAATCTAAATGTGACTGTAGGGAAGAGTAAAGTGATGGTCTTTGAGAGAGGTGAAATCAGTGAATGTAGAGTGAGGTTGGATGGTGAGGAATTGGAAAATGTGAGTACGTTTAAGTACTTGGGTAGTGTGATGAGTAAGGATGGAGGTCTGGAGGTTGAAGTGCTTGAAAGGGTACAGCAGGGAAGAAAGTTTGCTAGTTCCTTGAAAGCAGTGATAAGAAACAGAGAAGTCAGCATGGAAGTGAAAAAGTTACTTCATGACAATATTGTGATACCAACTCTAATGTATGGAAGTGAAGCTTGGACGTTGTTGGAAGGGCACAAGTCAAGAGTGAGAGCAGTGGAAATGAGTTATTTAAGAGGAGCCTGTGGAGTCACATGGGGATGCAGGCTGACAAATGAGGATATAAAGGAGCATTGTGGTGTGGATGTGGATGTGACAGGAGGCATTAGGAGGAATACACCGAGGTGGTTTGGCCATGTGGAGAGGATTGAGGGTGAAAGACTAACGAAGAGAGTATATGTGAGTGAGGTGGAAGGGGGGAGAGGGAGGGGGAGGCCAAGGTTGAGATGGAGGGATGGGGTGGAGAGGTATATGAGAGAGGGGGGTGTGAGTTGGGAGCAGGGCAGTGAAATGGCGGGGGACAGGGGGACGTGAAGGCGATTTGTTTGTGGCCACCCTGAACGGGATTGAGGCGTCTGGCAATAGATAGATAGATAGTATATCGTTTCGAATATCTCCGGGGAAACGTCTCATGTTAAGTCGAGAGGGAATGAAAGCATTCAAATCTCTGTCCTAACCCAGTAAACTTCCATAACATTCCTGATAATGACTCTACAGACATCTATGTAACTTTTTTTTCATAAAATCCTAGCATCATATTGTCGTCTATCCTTACTGAATTAACTCAAACACACCGTCCAAGTCCTTCACTGCAGACTTACACGTGATTCCCAACGTATCACCAAACCCTCTTTTGCCCCCAGTCCCCCACCCCCCTTCCTGTACTCTCACAGTTACCAGAAACATGAGGTCTGGCTGCCGCATCATATTCACCGGTCTCACAACAGTGCTTCGAGAGGTGGGTAATGCTAAACTTTCCTTGACTGTACAAGCAGTTCCCCAACCAGCAGCAGTATCCCAAGCAGCAGCAGAACATGGACAAACCAAGTAACCCTCAATCAGGACAATCAGCTTTAGTGTTTCATAAGCAGGAGGCAAATGCTGCATTAATACCCAAACAGCAGTATGGCGGTGCCGTCCCCACCAGTACAGGTACTTACCCACAATTCACTAGCCCCCCTCAGACAGGTGGTCAATGCTCCAATTCCTCACATGGTGAGCACAACCCCTCAGACATCTAGTCCTCAGGGCGTCACATTCGCAGAGTTGCGCGCTTTGCAGCTGTATCAATGGGTGGCCACTTCCTCCACAGGCCCTCCCACAGGTAAAAGTGTCTTCCTTGTTCAGCCAGGGTTTGTGGGAGGCGTTTCTGTAAAGGTCCTGAAAGACAATGGTTCCCCAGGTTACTCTGTCAGGCGGAGTCTAATTCAGCCTAAGGAGTATACAGGTAGACAGATCCAAGCTCAGCTTACTGATGGATCAGTGAGATTGTTTCCCGAAGTATGTATCCAGGTAGCATCTCCCTTTTACACTGGTTCAATGGTTGCAGTTGTCATACCAGAACCTTTGTTTTACCTTATTATAGGTAACATACCAGGTGCCAAGTATAGTTGCACCGTAGATGTTACTACTTAGACTTCGGCTACAGTAACATGAGCCATGGCCAAGGCTCCAAACTGTGTCACCCCGCTGACAATTGCATCGCCGCAAGATCTGATTTGTAGTCAAGATGTTGTCCTGGAACAATAGTCTGACCCAACACTTGCTGCTGTGCGGAAGAAGCAGAAGGGTAAAGTGATTAAGTATTCACGGGGAGGTCAAGCCAGGATCCTTCATAAACAAGGACGGCTGTACCGTGAGGCACAAACATCCAAGGGAAAGGTTCGACTGCAGTTTGTTGTTCCAGTGAAGTATCGCTAAGCAGTGTTAGAATGGGGTCATTGTTAAGTGTCAGGAGGTCACATGGGCAAAAAGAAAACCCAGGGCCATATCTTTGCTGACTTTTTCTGGCCAGGAAAGGGAAAGGAAATAGATAGGTTTGTCCGTTCCTTCAATGTTTGTCAAAATACCACCAATCAGGACGTGTCCTTCCTGTGCCATTTGAATCCATACCCATCATCTCTAGTCAATTAAGAGTGCAGTGGTAATTTGGGTGCAGACCTGATGTCTCGCCAGTTGGCCCCACAGGTCACATTATGTCCAGAGCCTGTACATACATATGTACCGTAGGTTAAGGGGGACATTCGAGAACCCCGCAGAGGCATTCCGAGGCTGTGTCTGAATTACCTTGTGGTGTATCTCAAGCTGTGGGCTTCTCTGAGGATTTCCGGAGAATACTCATTATCCACATGAGTGTTCACACCCACTTTGGGTGTTAAAATGTGACCTGCCCCAGTTTGCATAGGGATTCTAAGCTTGCCGATATTAGTCGTAAGTGTAGAGTTATAAGTGCAAATATGTTTTAGGATGTCTGAGTGCGTAGGAACAAACACCACCGGACAGTAATTAGACTAGGAGCATATGGACAGAGCCCTGAGTTAATGGTTAGTTCTCTTACTTACTGTGACGGACTGTGGGTCACTGAGGGCCCTGTTAGCTAATTGACAACCATCAGGATCTTTTTAATATACCAGGGGTCGATGCTGAAGAGGGTGGATCAGCTGAAGTGAAGCTGGTCTCACAGATGAGAGAAGGAGCTGGTGCCTGATTGACAGCTGTCCCCCTCGAAAGCACCAGGCAAGGCTTTGGACCTCACCCCTTACATCCACACTGTGTTTATGTGTTAACCTGGGAACACCTTGTTCTCTGGTTAATAGATATAAAAGTTTAACCAGTAAACTACTGGTTGTTCTGAGAGATTTATGCAATCCAAGGACTAGCATGTTTCTTGGTTAATACTGTAGATTTAACCAGTAAACTACAAGGGTTCGGAGAGATTTATGCAATCCAAGAACTACATTTCCTGGTTAATAATGTACATAATAAGAAAGTAATGGCGACTTCAAATGGTCGAAACTTTGGCTGTCACTTGAAATTTTCAGCAGGGCATACTTTTTGTAGCATATGCACTGACTACTAGGCAGGGAGAAATTGTAATTTAATACAAACTGTTTGTCACATCAACACTATTGATGCTCCACCTTGATTGATTTCACAGGTACAGTTGGCAGGTGTAGCAGTTTTGCCGTGCAGATCAGTTGATCATCTCTGCTTCATGCTGCCACCTCTTCTCCTCTGCCCTCGTCGTCTCCATTTACTATTAATTTATATTATATCATTTTACCTGTAGGTACAGTTACACTACAACTCAGTTTGACCTGAGTACAGGATTTTTCACCGTCATCACGGAGTTTTTTCCCTCAAACCAGTCGAACAGGGCAGTACTCCCGAGGTTGATGGCAAGCTGGTGACAGGGAGAGCTGGAGCTCCCGTTTCACCAGCCCTCAGGACTTGATCCTGACCATCTCCCTTTTCTGAACATTTTCAGTGCATTCATTTACACAGAGAGTAGGCCAGCATGCTCTCATGATACCTCTACCTTCAACTGTCTACACCACACTACATGCGCATAACATATCACACCTTCTATTCACATCTTTAGTAATGGCCGCTGCAATCTCACAATCAAATGAGGTGGTATCTCGGATTGCCACCACCGGCAGGGTAGGGCTGGAGGCACAGGGTCCTCCCGGTCGCTATCAAGCGACTGTGCCAGCAGCGACTGTTGCTATTTCCGGGAATGCTCATCGGCAAAGAGGTGACGGTGCGGCCTTATTCTTTACCAACATCCGCGGCCTTACCACAAATTTAAACTCAGTTCATTTTTTCCTTCAGTCCATATCCCCATTGGCCCTTTTCCTCACAGAACCACAAATCTCACCCTCTACCGATATATCTCCATTTTGTTTTCCAGGTTACCATCTCCTTACAAACTTTCGAAACAAGGGCGGCACCTGTTGTTATATCAAATCCCAATATGCAGTTGACACTATTCTAAACTTCACTTCATCCAGTTTTGATTACTCATTATATAAATTAAATTGCCAAAACATTACCAAATATATCTGTGTAGTTTATTGTTCCCCCAATGCTTCTTCGGAACCCAGTGTATTTGATTCCATATCCACTCAGTTGAGTAACCTTGACCTTGCCCTTGGCAATGAAATTACCATTTTGGGTGATTTTAACATACACAATGTTGAATGGTTATTGCATTCTGCCCGGACTGACGACGCTGGTCTGGAATGCGAGCTGTTTGCGGAATCGTTTAATCTCACCCAGTTGGTAAAGCAACCAACCAGAATACCTGATAATCCTGACCATAATGCCCATCTCTTGGATTTATTCTTGACAAATAATCCAGATCAATACAGGATAGAGGTACTGTCACCACTTGGATCCTCTGACCACAATCTCATCAAAGCCTCATTAGTTAACCCTCCTACATCTCCCCATTCCGAACCTGTCAGGGTGACCCGATGGCACTTTGACAGGGCAGACTGGGATGGATTTAGAAATTTTCTTGCTGATGTTCCATGGCAGTCTTTCTTCTCTAGTGATCCCAATTCTACCCAGTCCCACTTTTGTGACTTAATACTAGCTGGTATGGATTTATTCATACCAAGTCAACAATTCACTAAAAGATCAAACTCTCCAAAATGGTTTGATGGCAATTGTGCCAGAGCAACAGCCCAAAAGTCATTAGCATATAACTCTTACTTAAAATCAAAAACACCTGAATCACTCTCCCAATTTAAAATTGCTAGAAATCATGCAAAAGCTGTATTAAATCTATCTAAATCAAACTTTCTTCAAAAGCAAGCATCAAAACTACTTAACAACCCTAATGACAACAGAATATTCTGGTCAACTCTTAATTCTTTCCAATAATAACTTTAACAAGTCATCTTCCATTCCCCCACTAAAATCTTCAGATGGCAATATTACAAATGACCCACGTGGGAAAGCAGATATCTTTGCTAGTACCTTTGCAAGAAACTCTACCATAGATGATACCAGCCAGAATGTCTCAGTACTGGAACTTGATTCTCCTGAAATTGCCCCACTTAAAATACAGACAAGATTTGTAAAATCCATCCTAGACAATTTACCTACCAACAAAGCTCCAGGTCCAGATGGAATTCCGCCAATTGTTTTGAAAAAGTGTTCCCCTGAACTTGCCTCTGTCCTAGCTAAATTATTCAGACTATGCATACGTACTTCTTTATTCCCAAATTCATGGAAAGAAGCCAATATCCACCCAGTTCCGAAGAAAGGAAGTTCGTCTGACCCCTCCAATTACAGACCAATAGCTATCACATCTTCTCTTGGTAAGGTATTTGAAACTTTAATTAATAAGCATATTGTTAAACATCTTGAATCCAACAACTTAATTAATGATAGACAATACGGTTTTCGCCACGAAAGATCCACCATTGACATACTCAATCTCTTAACTCATACCATCCATCAATCAATTGATCTTTTTGGAGAAACTCATGCAGTAGCTCTTGATGTCTCTAAAGCTTTCGACAGAGTATGGCACCGTTCCCTGCTGTCCAAACTCCCTTGCTATGGACTAACGTCTTTTGTTCCTTTGATTTCTTCTTATCTTAGTGACAGGAAAATAAGAGTAAAAGTAGATGATGTATATTCGAATTTCCACTCAATTAACGCCGGCGTGCCACAGGGATCAGTTCTGGCGCCAACCCTATTTCTGGTTCATATTAATGATCTCTTATCTGTCACTCACAATCCCATTCACTCATATGCAGATGACTCAACACTACATAGTTCATTCACACTCAGACATCCATTTACAAAGTCTAATATCTCTACCTCTCAACTCAATACAGCCATCTCCATAAATCAAGATCTATCTACAATCAGTGAATGGGGACAAAACAACCTTGTCTCTTTTAATGCTAGTAAAACTAAATATATACAGTTTACTAATAGACAGATATTGCCAGATTCGTACATTACCTTCAGTGCTACTAATATTCCCATCTCCAAAAGTATTGAAATTCTTGGTGTCTCACTTAACAGTGCCCTCAGCTGGACCTCTCATGTCAGATCACTTGCTAAAACCGCCTCAAGGAAACTTGGATTATTGTACAGAGTCCGTAACTTCTTCGCCGATGAGCAGTTAGCTATAATTTATAAGAGTCATGTGCGTTCTCAGCTTGAATATTGCTCACCCTTGTGGAATGGTTGTGGAGAGGTTGCATTAAGACAACTAGACAAAATTCAGAATAAAGCTGTTAGAATCATTAACAACCCTGCCATTACATATAAACTACCTCCCTGCAAGTAAGAAGGAATGTTGCCTCCCTTGCATTATTTTACAGATATTTTTTGGCAAATGCTCAGACAGAAGTTGCGTCCATGGTGCCACCTCTCCATGCCTTCCCTCGTGCTACACGGGCATCTGGTAACGCTCATGACTGGAATGTCACTCAACCACATTGCAGAACTTCTGCCTATCAGAATTCTTTCATTCCCCGAACTGCATCTCTCTGGAACTCGCTTCCCCAGAGTTGTTTTCCTCCAAATTTCAACCTACAACTGTTCAAGTCTAATTCTTACAGATATTTTATGAACAGAGGACACCAGTAATCTGGTGTATGGATTATTTTTTTTTCTCCATTTGTTTTTCCTTCCTCCGTTCTGTTATTTAAAAAAAAAAAAAAAAAAAAAAAAAAAAAGATACGAGGTTTTTATGCTCATTGACGACAGTGATTTGCTCCTGTAGCAGGACAGTACACACCACAGTGTGAATCTTGTGTGACTGAGTTAGGATGTATATTCTGTATATCCTGTCAAATTTTTCAGAAAATATTTCATTTTGATGAGGAGTAATGTCACAAATTCATGAGATTGTGTATTTATACAAATTCATGACATTGTACTTTGGTGGGAAGCCACGAACTCTAGTGGAAGACCCACTATGTATCACTCAGTTTAACCAACCTTCTATGCACTTTGATCAGGATGGTTTTTCAGAACATTCCTCACTGCTTCAAAAGTGACTGTTCTTATGCACGACACTGGTGCTTTGCTGAGTGATTTTATTGTGTGTGTATATCACTCACCCTGCCTGTGTTGACCATTGAAGTTAGGCCACACCCACTTCTGATGAACATGTCCATTTCTCACGCCCTTGTAACCGGCATGGTTACATTAGTTTGTTAGTGTTGGACAGCCATGGTAGTAGGTGTCATCATGCTCAGTGCTGAGACCAGGACCCCATTGTAGCGGTTATAGTCTCCAGTTCGACGTTTCCTGCATCTCCCCACCAAGTTGGTGACCAGTTGGTGACTGGCAGTAGTGAATGTTAGCAGTGAATTGCAGCACCTGGAATGACAACAGACAGACTTCCAGTCTTACGTAGATACAGCCCCATTTTTTCCACTGACCCGTATTTTTGTTTTTGTTTTTCTAGACTTAATATTATTAGGTATTTGCTTGAGTGCGTGAGTGAGTGTAGTTCCTTTCATATTTTGAATTCATTGAGATTCTTGTAACATAATTTTTGTTGTAATTGATAAATTTACAGTTCCTTTCTTTGAGCTTATTATAAATGTAGAATCGTGTTTGATTTCTCCACATTGGGCTTTCTTTAATTTGCTTCTTCCAGTTTGCATAAATTTCTTATATTAATCACAACTGGTATTTAGGCCAGTTCTTTGGTATTAATTCTTCAATCTGTTGTGCTAACTACGAGTTAACACCGGCAAGAACCTGTCCATTATTATTATTATTAATAATTGATTGTCAGGGGTGGGGACACTTTCTTAGGGGCCAGCAGTACGAGCAATACAGCATTCGTGAGTGGTTAGTCTGCTGTGTACTGTTGAGAAAGTTCATAAAATTCTTGTCTTTTGACAGTCGGCGAAGTAAGCTGGCATAAAGTAAGATTTACTGCTTGATTTCACAAGTCGATTCCTTGTGTCTACCGACAATATATTAGTATTATATTCGTAATTTTTTTTTTTTTTTTTTATGGATAATGAATGGAGGAAGGAAAAACAAAGGAAAAAAAAAGTCAATGTACCTAAAGGCATCATATATATCTATCTATTGCCAGACGCCATAATCCCGTAAGGGGTGGCCATTTGACTTAGAGTTATTTGTTTTGCGGGGAGGGGCACTAACCCTCCATCAACCAACTTGTTGACACGTAGGAAGCACGTATGGTTTGGTTATATGTTTACCATCCAGCACTATAAATGGTTTCTTGGCTTACAGAAAACCATTTGGCTTGTCACTCAATGTAAAGCTGCCTGTAAAGGAAAGAAAAGCAGTAAGAAGTGACAGGAAAGACAGGAGAAACAGGAAGAGAGGAGGGTAGGCACAAAAAAAAAGAATGATAAAGGTTAAGGAAAAGGTAGGAGCACTACATCAAGTGAGTGGATGATGGTCGCCACCACCTAGCTCTATAAGGCATCCTCCATTCATAAAATATGTATAACAACTGGATTTGAATTGAAGTGGATTAAATGTTTGTGGGAAACAACTCCCAGGAAGTGAATTCCAGAGAGCAGTAGTTCTGGGGATAAATGAATTTTGATAAGCAGAGGTTCTGCATTGCTGGGGAGAGTGTGTGAGTTCATGGACGCTCCCACTGCCTAAGTATTTCGGGAGAAAATGTGAAGGGGACGCACAATTGAAGCCAGTCCGTCAGAGCACTTACGGTATAAATATCGATAAAATAATGCTAAAGAAGCAACATCTCTACTTACTGAAAATGGATGAAGGTCCTGCGTACTGGCAGGATTACTGATTAATCTGATGGCTTTATTTTGAATTTTGTCCAACTGCCTCAATGCAACCGCTCCACATCCACTCCACCGTGGTGAACAGTATTCGATCTGAGAACGCACATAACTTTTGTATATTGTGGCCATCTGCTTGTCAGTGAAGAACTCACGAACTCTACATAAGTCCCAATTTATTGGAAGCATTATTAGCAAGGGGTTTAACATAAGCCGTCCAGCTTATGTCCCCCCGTGTCAATCCCTAATGTTACCTAAAAACTTAAATATATTCTTTTAATGATACCCAATCCAGGGTCGTTCATTACACCATCAAATTCTGCATCAGAAATCAGTTTTCTAATATCAGGACCAATAATTACGTCCTCTTTCAATTTAGCTTCAGACAAACCTGAAAACTATTGGCAGAAATACATAGAACAGGCCTCATCTTTTGATAGGACTTCGACAAACTGCTTCATTAAGCCATGCTTAATATGAAGTACTGGTAGCATCACTATATCTGGATTCACCAGGCTAGGTCTGGTGATGTTTTTGGCACTATACTGTACCTTTTTTTTTCTGTTTGGACATTCTTCTGAACACAGTGTAAATCCATGGCACTGTTGTCCTGCCCACAGGGTAACGTGGGAATTTCATGTACCCTGACTGCTGACCGAGTAAGATACACAGAACTTTCAGGCTCCCACATATGAACCAACGGTGTTCATCGTAGTTTATTTTCTTGAGATCAAGTGCCAAATTCTGGTACGTTTCCGTTAAGCGCATAGAATGAGCAATAGTTATTGATGCATATACTTATTACCATACTGAAGATTCGAAGAAATATCCTTTTCAGGCTTCTTTTACATGAATCGACTGAGGAGTTTGGAGTACCAGAGGCGTATATGCCAGTTTTTCCATTTTCGATTTATGATGGAGTCATAAACTTTAGTCCCCCCCCCCTTTCATCCTGGCAGTGAGGCAGGAAATGTAGATTCATTCTAGCTCCTCTAGATATTCCCATTATTTTGAGGCTTTTTTTTTTTTTTTTTTTAATTGCGCATCAGGGGATGTTTGTGTCTGAGCGAGAATATACAGTACAACAGCCGAATCTACTCTCCGTGCCCGGGTGCAGTATCCAATCAGCGTGCTGTAGCTCGTCCCCACTCACCTCACAAGCCAACAAGTGCCCATGTTGCCTTCCCTGACGGCCTCACTCTCCTTCTGAAACTGTGCCATTGTGGTATTATTTCGTTTTGTGCACTATTTTGTCGACAAAATTGTGCAGAAATGTGTGGTCATTATGATAAATTTGTCCCTGGACCTTTTGGGCATAGTCACAAGCATGCAAGAAACGTGGAACACTGGAATATGAACGTAATTAAGAGGAAGTGCAACAGTGGTGAGGAGTATGTATCTCGATGAAAGAAGCCTGCTGTTCCCAGTGGTGAAACGTGCAAGTGTTTCTGCTTTGACAAGGTAGGAAGTGATAAAGTGGAATCTATTTCAAGGCATTTTGGGATCAGCAGGAGGGGGAAGTCGATATGGATGACGACCTCCTCGATTATTAAGACAGTAACGTCCCCTCTCATAAGACAAGCCAAGAAGTGTACTTGAGAAGGTAGGTAATAATTTGTGTCATGTATTTTCATTGCTATTACTGTATCTGTCTTTTCTGATGTCGTTTTGGTGACTTTCTGTTGCACCGGAATGACACGTTATCAGAGTATGCACACTTTATTAGGGCTGCACGGGCTCGGTATTAATGACACATTAATAATACCTTACAGGCAAAATCTAGGCACATGTACAGTACATAGTAACCTGCAAAGTGTCATGAAGATAGGTTCAAAAGTGTAGTTGCTGCATGTTCCTAAAGGTTGCCAAACTTTAAACGTTCGTATCTCAAAACTTGATTTTGGCATATTAGCGACTTATATTCCAGACTCTGCCAAGTCTCTGCAGTAGGCCACTTATGTCAGTGCAATAAACCAAAAATCAGTGCAACAAACCACTATTTTCAAAAAATATCACTGTGATATACAAAAACACTTCACTGAAAGTCATTTACAGGCACACTAGTCAGCTAACACTGAGAAATGTTGGTGCACTCCAATACTGGTATGACTCATCAGTGTGTTGTGTTGTAGCTATATTCTGGCTTATTATCATATAAAATAACTGTTGGTTTAAATATGGATTTTAATTAGAAAATACTAAATTCAAATATAATGGGACTGTAATAAAATATCCATATGTAAATAATTATTCTGTGTGAAAAAAAAAACTATAATTGAAAACTTAGAAAAAAAGTGTTTTGTGAAAAAGTTACGTGATGGAGAAAATGGTTTTCATTTTGTAATTCAGTGCCCCAAATATATAAAATTATTCGAAATAATATTTTTTTTCTAGTGTACATGTACAATTAATTATACGGGGAAACTGATCACATTGAATTGCTTACACAACACTGGATAATAACGCTGTCAAATGTACTTTATAGAAGTATAATATATCGGTTCAGTTACATTTCTTTATTTGACTGCTGACTAAGCATCAGTATGTATATATATTGAAGCACATGATCATTCAAGGATTTTCCGTAAAAAATAATATACATAAACTGATATTAAACTGCAAAGAGATTATCTTTTTATTGTAATTCACACTATGTTGCAGCAAAGAAATAGTACGAATTAAAATCGATGCTGACTAATCAAATCCCAGCCTCCTGTTCCAGAAAAACAATCATTTGAGAGGTTTGAGTTCACTTCTAGCTTGATTCTGTATCCCTTTCTTGTGTTATTCCTCAAAAAAAAAAAAAAAAAAAAAAAAAAAAAAAAATCGTGCTGGCTTATCCCCAGACACGTTTCCTGGTTACCTTCTCCTCACAACCTTTCATAACAAGGGTGGCATTTGTTATATTGCTTCAAAATATGCCGTTGACATTATCGTGGACTTCATCTCTGCAAATTTTGATTACCAACTGTTTAAAAATGAATTAGCTTAATATAACCATATATATCTGTATAGTTTATTGCTCCCCAGTGCCTCATCAGAACCCACCTATTTGACTTCATACCAAAACAGAAAACCAACATTTATACCATCATTACTACTGACATTACCGCATTGGGTGATTTTATCGTCCATTATGTAGAATAGTTATTGCATTTTGCCAGGATTGATGATACTGGTCTAGAATGCAAGCTGCATTCAGAATTATTTGATCATGAGCAGTTGGTATAACAACCAACCAGAATACCAGATAATCCTTTCCATAGTCAGGGCCTATTCCTGACAAATAACCCAGATCAGTACAGGACAGCAATACTGTTATCACCTGGGATACTCCGACCGCAGTTTCAATAAAGCTTCATTCGTCAGTTGCCTCAGTCCTCCTCATTTTGAACCAGCCAGGGTGACCAGATTGGGCTTTGATAGGGCAGAGAATGATAGATTTAGATAATATCTACCTGATACTCCATGGCAATCTCTCTTCGTCACTGAATTCAATTCACCCAGTCCCACATTATTGGCTTAATACAAGCTGGTATGGAACTGTTCATACCCAGTCAACAGTTTACCAAAAGATCGGACTCCCATCTAGTGGACCGACAGCAACTCTGCCAGGGCAACGACCCAAAAGTCTTTATCGTATTATTCTTAAAGTATAAGACTATGGAATCTCTCAGTCACTTTAAAACCGCTAGAAATCACCAAAAGTAATAAATCTCGCCAAATCAAAGTTTCTTCAAAACCAATCATCCAAACCATTAAATAATCGTTAGGACAGTGGAACACTCTGTTTAAGTCTCTGGTTAAGTTTCAGTTCTTTAAATAGTAACCTTAACAAGTCATCACCCATTCCCTCACTAAAATCTTCAAAAGAAAACACTGATAATGAACCTCATAGCAAAGGCAACATTCTTGTTGGTACGTTTGCCATAAATTCTACCTTAGAGGAAGAGTGACATAACGTTCCTGTACAAGAAGTTCCCAAAATTGCCTTGAAATTGCTCCATTAAACATACAGACTAGATACGTAAAATCTGTCCAAGACAATTTTCAACCAACAAAGCTCCAGGTTCCAATAGAACACTCCAGTAGTTTGGAACAAATGTTCCCCAGAACTTGCTCCTTTTATAGTGTAATCATTCAGAATATGCATAAGTACTTTTTCATTCCCTAATTCTTGGAATGAAGCCAATATCCATCCATTTCCAAATTAAGAGGTTCCTCCAATCCCTCTGACTACAGGCCAATAGCTCTCACAACTTCTCTTGGTAAAGTATTTGAGACAGCCATTTAAAAGCACAATATCAAACATTTTGAATCCAACAACTTAATGATAATTAATGACAGCCATCATGGTTTTCGACACAAAGCTCCACTGTTGACCTACTCAGTCTCGTCACTCATACCATCCATCAGTCAACTGACCAACGTGGAGAAACCCATGCAGTAGCCCATGATATTTCTAAAGCTTTAGGCAGATTGTAGCATCATTCCTGTTATCCAGACTCCCTTACCTTGCTGCGGCCTATCATCTTTTGGCCCCCTCATTTCCTCATATCTTAGCAACAGAAAGATGAGAGTAGAGGTAGATGATGCATTTTCCAGTTGCCAATTAATTAATGCCAGTGTGCCATTAGGATAAATCATGGTTCCAACCCTATTTCTCATTCATATTAACCTATAGGCAAAAACCGCCTCAAAGAAACTTCGATTATTTTAAATAATTTGTAACTTCTTTACTAACATGCAGTTAGCTATAATTTGCATGAATCCAATGCGCTCTCAGCTCGAATATTGCTCACCCTTGTGGAGTGGTTGTGGAGAGGTTGCACTAAAACAACAGACAACATTCAGCACAAAGCTATAAGAATAATTCATAACCCAGCAGTTACAAACGACCTATCTCCTGTACCGAATCTTTGCATTATTTTACAGATATTTTACTGGCAAATGCTCAGACGAGGTTGCACCCACTATGCCACCTCTCCACACCTTCCGCCCTGCCACACGGACCATGGTATTTCATCATCGTATGAAAACAAATTCCCTTCGGTATGACAGACCTGTTCAACTTTCCCACCTTTGTGTGGTATACGAGGAGGACTAACTGGTACCGCCTGAAGAGGAGAAAAAAAATAACATACGCAAGAAAGGGACACTAAAAAGTTTCTGAAGAAACATAACTAGAACACGAAGGTAACGTACTATATAACCTCAGCAAATCCCGTGAAGTGGCAAGAAGGACGTAGAGACTTTTCCGATAACGTGGACTGAACTTAAGCCGAGAACTGACAAGGCCTGAAAAAAAAAAAAAAAAAAAAAAAAAAAAAAAAGAGGCCTAGGTTTATGTGAGTTCTGAGAGATATAAATCAAGTAGTAAAGTGGTCTGTTGCCATTCTGCAGTATATAATGATTATTCACACCAGGGTAAGCCACGAAGAAAAACAAATACCACTGAAAGATTAAGGCAGAAAAACAAGAAGGCTGGAAGAGAGAAATGGGAAAAAAATCCAACAAAATCAAGGGAAAGAAATGCAGGAAGTAAGATGATCTAGAAAAGTCTAGGTTGTGTAAGGAAGATGTGTGAGACATTGCTACTGGAAACAATATTACTTATCAGAGAAGCAATCTGTATCAGTCTAGTTTCAAAAAAATTCTTCTCGAGAAGGATATAGTTATATCAGAAAACATGGAAATAGGAAAGATGTAAGACAGAATGAAACAGAGAGAGAGAGAGAGAGAGAGAGAGAGAGAGACAGACAGACAGACAGACAGACAGACAGAGGGACAGACACACAGAAGCAGAGAGAAAAACAAACAGACAGACAGAGGAAGAACAAGCCAAAGACAGGCAAACAAATACATAGACTGACAGAAACGAGGCATTAGAGACTAAATAATACACAACATAGAAAACAAACTTCAAGATGTCAGGACGGGGCGGTGCGTCATGGTCGCTGACTACTATTGGTTCCATTCTTACATGCTTGGGGTACAAAACTCTTGGTTCCATTCTTACATGCTGGGGGTAAAAAACTCTTGGTTCCATTCTTACATGTTTGGGATAAAAAACTCTTAGTTCCATTCTTACATGTTGGGGATACAAAACTCTTGGTTCCATTCTTACATGTTGGGATATATCAAGTGGCACTATGATGGAAGTACAGAATGTTTTCCAGTTTTCTCCCTTTGCATCCCTATATCCCTTTGTTGGCTTACAAATTCTTTTTCTTTCGTCAGTCCTCCAGCATGTCTCTGACGTACTCATAAATTCTACCATGATTCACACCTCACTTCATATTCGTATAAGATGTAGAGTAAGGCAATCTACTGGTGAATACTGTGCTTGGTTGCTGTTAGTATTTAGTAGAAAGTGAGTATACTGTAGAGAGGTTGGCGAACTGAAGTGACCGAAGTGGACGGTTGAACGTTGGTGCACATTACAATCGTTTCGTCCCCTCTTTAACCTGGATATCGGTGGGATTTATCTCGCAGGAATACGTAAGACGCACCTGAAAGAGATATTATCGGTAATGGTCATGTGACTTTCTTTGTGTAGTGGACCGATAATTTCTTAGATTTTGAAGGTTAGCTCATTTCATTGGACGTGCTGTTAAATGTTTTTCTTATTTTGTGCTACTCCTTATTGTTCCTGGATCCTACCCCCATTCAACTCTTGAGTGGAAGTATAGTTGGAGTCATGATAAAGATGATCGTTTCATTTCGTTTCATTTTTAAAGGCTCCAACAT
Source organism: Coenobita brevimanus (assembly GCF_032717465.1). Classification (NCBI taxonomy): domain Eukaryota; kingdom Metazoa; phylum Arthropoda; class Malacostraca; order Decapoda; family Coenobitidae; genus Coenobita; species Coenobita brevimanus. The sequence goes on along the minus strand of NC_137032.1, from coordinate 22,795,647 downwards.
GCTTGCATGCGTCGGCCTTGGTCACCTAATGGCGGCTTTCCACGCTGCACGGTCCGTTGCAGCCTCCCTGTTCAGTCCCTTAATCCTGAAATCACAATGACCTAGTCCCATGTCTTTCTTGGTCTACCCCTCATAACCCCACTCCTCATATTAATACTTCTCACCTTCCTCACCCAATAATCATCTCCCATCCTCTCCACATGTCCAAACCATCTCAATCTACCCCTCCTCATCACAACACCAATACACTCCATTCCCATCCTACCTCTCAACTCTTCCATCTTAAACCCAGCCTCCCCGGACCTTGCACACAGGGACGCACTACACATCCACCTAATCATTGTCATTTTTGTACGTCTGAGCCAGCGAATATCCTCCTCCTTTACTGCCCAGGTCTCACTACCATACAGCATTACACTCCTAACACATGCTGCATACAAAGACCCCTGAGCACGTAGGGAGAGCCCTCTCAATGTCAGAAGAGGCAAGAGCTCCCTGAACTTCTTCCAACCACTTCTCACCCTGTCAATGTCCAGAAGAGGCAAGAGCTCCCTGAACTTCTTCCAACCACTTCTCACCCTGTCAATGTCAGAAGAGGGAAGAGCTCCCTGAACTTCTTCCAACCACTTCTCACCCTAGCGACAGAGCTAGCTCCAGCCCCACCTCCAGCGCACAACATGTCTCCCAAATAACGAAACTCTTCCACACACTCAAGAGATTCACCAGCAAGTTCAATCCTTTCACACCTGACAGTCTCCACCTGCTCTCCCCAACACGCCGTACACATAAAATCAGGAATTTACATGTTTACTTTTAGTTTTAATTTCACTGGTAAGAAATATCTGCCAGAATCACGACCTAACCCCGACATTTTTGAACTTTAAAACTCATAGTAGATACCTTCAGTCTACTCGGCTGTATAAAAATTGCCAACGTAAACTTCTTACCAGTGAAATTAAAACTAAAAGTAAACATATAAATTCCTTAAAGCTACGTTTGGATGAGTCTTTGGTTAAATTAAAATCTGCAGTTTCATATATTGATTATGTACATCTGACCAGCTTAATTGAACGCACTAACGTAAATTCCCTTGCTAGAACTAAATTTATACACCAAAAAAAAAAAAAAATTAAGAAAATTGGTTTTGTAGATCCCCAAGATATATCTCCCGACAGAGTAATTTATAATTTTTCGTCGAGAAGTCTCTGCAGTGTGGAAAAGCTCCTTTTATCTAGGGGGTTGAAGTTTTCTTTCCCCCCCAGGAAGAGTAGTTTTTTATCCCACTTTCTCCCTTTTGAGAAGCTTTTTAAAATCTTGTCAAACCATGCCTTTTTTCCCAACAAGGGTAGAACCTTCGATTATTTTAAAAGTAGTTTAAGGCATCTGGCTTTTTCTAGTTTTTATAATTATAAAGCTCGGAGTTCTTTCACAAAGGAAGAATATGCTGCCCTCAAGGATTTGAAATCTGACAACTCTTTAATCATTTTAAGACCTGACAAGGGTAATGGAGTAGTGTTACTGAATAGGACAGACTATAACTCTAAGATGCTTGATATACTTAGTGATTCTTCAAAATTTTGTAGGGTGACTGGGGATATATTTCAGTTTATATTGAGGAGTGAAGATAAAAATTAACAGTTTTCTTAGAAACTTGAAATCTAAACATGCAATTGAGGAAACTACTTATTCGGAATTATTTGTATCAGGTTCGAAACCAGGTGTCTTGTATGGATTGCCTAAAGTTCATAAGGAGGACTGCCCACTTCGTCCTATACTATCTGCCCTAAACACTGTTAATTAAAATCTTGCTAAATATCTTGTTCCATTGCTGTCTCCGATAACTTTTAATGATTACACTGTGAAAGATTCTTTTTCTTTTGCTAAAGGAATTTGTGAACTTAATTTTAACGATTGTTTCATGGCTTCATTTGATGTAAAATCCCTCTTCACAAATATCCCCCTTTATGAAACTGTGGATATCTGCCGTGATAATTTGTTTAATGAAACTAACAACATTGGAGGGTTAAATAAAGACCATTTTCATAAACTGCTCTCATTGTCAGTGCAAGACTGTTACTTTACTTTTAATGGTTCTTACTTTAAACAAGTCGACGGAGTGGCTATGGGAAATCCTCTTGGACCCAGCCTTGCTAATGCCTTTTTAGCTTATCACGAATCTATATGGTTAAAGGATTGTCCCACCCATTTTAAGCCACTTTATTTCAAACGCTACGTGGATGACACGTTTGCCATTTTTAGGTCCCCGTCTCATGTGCCCTTGTTTTTGGATTATTTAAATTCTAAACATAAAAATATACAGTTTACCTGTGAAACGGAGCAAAATAATAAACTCCCCTTTTTAGATATTTGCATAGAGAGAACAGAAGGAACTTTTACAACGTCAGTATACAGGAAACCTACATATACAGGATTAACTACTAAATTTAACTCAAACGTTCCCCTCCAATATAAACGTAATTTAATTCTAACTCTGGTGACTAGGGCCTATAATTTATGCTCCTCATATTTTTCTCTACATAATGAGCTGCAGTTTCTGAGGAAAACCCTGTACCACAATGGATTCCCAACTAAATTTGTAGATAAGTATATTGGAATACAGCTAACTAAATTAAGAACCAATACTTTGAAAAAAAAATTCACACGGTTGAGAAAGCTAAAGTTTATTTTTCAGTACAGTATTTAGGTCCTAAATCAATTTTTTAACGTAACAGGATAATCAAACTAATTCACGACTTTTATCCGCAGATATCGTTGAGGGTGGTGTTTAAATCTCCCCAAATCCTGTCTCAGCGTTTCATGTTTAAAGACCGTGTCCCGGATGCCCTGCAGTCCTCGGTGGTGTATCGATTTCAGTGTGGTTGCTATAATGCATCCTATATTGGTCAAACTAAGCTCCATCTAGCTACCAGGATTGCTGAGCATCAGGGAAGGTCTCATAGGACAGGACTCCCAATCTCGAAACCATAATTTTCTGCAGTTCGAAATCATTCAGATTCGGAAAGTCACCCTATAAATAACCAGAACTTTCGAATTTTGTTGTGAGGGACTTTTATGCATGGTCGCGGAGCGTTCAGACGTGTTTCTCTGGCTCTCCTCTAGCTGCAGGGTTGCCTCACCGGCGTTAGCTTTGTTTTGTCCGCCACTTTGGCGTTTTTCAATAAAGTTAGGTTAGCTAGACCTCATTTTCCTCCCTGGCCTTAGTAGATATAGTAGGTGTCTAAATCTAATTACTGAGATTGCCTTTGCTGACTCACCTCTGGAGTGTACCCCCCACTGATCGCTCTGGGGTGTGAGTGACACACAGGCGCGTCCTCCCGAGAGTGGTTTGAGAGGGTAATCTCAGACTAGGTGTTTTTTCCCCGGTTAATTTCTCCCTTGGTTGTTTTTCTCTTTCCCACTTCCTCCTCACGGGGGAAGTGGTAACTATGGCGGATGCCACAACTGCCTCCCCCCTTCAGGGGGGAGGTAGTCCTGACCGACCCCGACTGCTGCACGGACGGACTGCCCTCAGACTGAACGGCCCCAGACACGTACCCGCCTTGATATCAATGTAAAAAACGCCGAGTTTGTTCAGATTCATGCGGTTGGTTCCACTCCCCTGTCCAGCCTCAATCCCTTCACCATCAAGAAGGTGATTGATGAGTGTGCAGGTGAGGTGGAACAAGTTAAAAAACTTGTGAGTGGAGACCTTTTTGTTAAAACCATGAATTCTGCCCAGGTCAAGGATTTGCTGAAACTGAGGAAGTTCCACTATCACGATGTCCAAACAACGATCCCGCACGCCATGAATTCCTACAAGGGTGTTATCACCTGCAGGGATCTTGTGCTTATGGAGGAGGAAGAAATCGTACAGGACCTTTCTCAGCAAGATATAATAGAGGCCAGATTCATCAAAAGATTTTCGGAAGGCATAAGGACGAAGACCGCAACTGTTGTTTTGACTTTTGGAAAGGTGTCTCTCCCAACCAATGTGAAAGTTGGATATGAAATAGTAAATGTCAGACCATACATCCCGAACCCCCTTCATTGTGCAAAGTGTCAACTCTATGGACACCACGAAAAGGCTTGTCGGGCTTCCAACATTGTGTGTGGCAAGTGCGCGACTGTAGGTCACTCTGCTGACACCTATACGTCCGAGACTGAATGCTGCTTTCACTGCAAGGATGCTCACTCCACTTCCTCGAGGGTTTGTCCCAAGTGGAAGGAGGAGAAAGAGGTCTGCACAGTGAAGGCAACACAGGGCATATCCTTTTACGATGCAAGGAAGAAGGTGAAGGAGTTGCATGCAACTCCCAAGCCTAATGTCTCCTATGCATCGACGGTTGTGTCCCGTCCCGTGATGTGCACCGTGGAGACACAGACTGACCTTACCTTTGCTCCACATGCCACATGCCCTACCTCTAAGTCTAGACCCCCTGTACGTTCCAACTCTCTTACAGACATCCCTGTCGCCACTTCTTACTCTCAGGCTGCCGCTGCTCCTTCGCAGTCGGTGCGGCCAAAATCGAAGCCCGACAAGTCTGATAAGATTAATCTGACCACCCTCACCAAGCCGGCACGTCCTCATGTCCTTCCCGTTCCTGGTCCAGCGAGGGAGAGAAAGAATAGCTCTTCCTCGGTGGAGTCTGGGAGCCTTGTAATTGATGAGAATATGGAGGTTTCCATGAGTAAGCACCGGGATAGGTTCCCCGGTAGTCGCTCGCCTACTGGCGGGCGACAAAAAAAGACGAAGCACACTGGCCCCCAACGGAAATCTTAAACTGCCGCATTCACTCTATTACAGTGGAATTGTAGAGGTATTGGGAATAAGTTACAAGATATAGCAATCTTGCTGTCAATACACAGGTCAGACATTGTTTGTTTACAGGAGACGCGCCTGGAGGATCATCCTGATCCTCCACAGTTCAAACACTACCACTCATATAGAAGATATGAAGGTCACGGAGTTGCCATTTACACACACAAATCACACCCACAAACGGAAGTGATTCTAAATTCTACTATGGAAGCTGTCGCATGCAGAGTAAAATTTAATAACATGTATCTGTCTATTTGCTCTCTGTACTGTCCTCCACATGGCCCCATTGATGGTGATGCTTTAAATTCACTAGTTGAACATCTGCCTGGAAATAAGTTAGTGTTGGGCGATTTTAATGCCCATCACTATCAGTGGGGTAGCTTGAGGATTGATGGTCGTGGGGAGCAAGAAGCCGACCTAATACGACAGTCCAACCTCTGTCTTCTGAACGATGGTAGAGCGACTCATGTAGATGATCGTACTGGTAACTTTTCGGCCATTGACTTATCTCTGGCCTCCCCTGGTATACATCAAGATCTCTCATGGGACCCTTACGACGACTCCTTGGGAAGTGATCATTTACCCATCTGTCTTTCTTATACACGCGACATCATTTCAGACCCTCCACCTCCAAAATTTAACTATAAGAAAGCAGATTGGGGATCCTTCTCAAGGATCGCCAATTAAGATATATCTGGGGAGACCTTAGATGTTAAGGTAGAAAATATAACTACTTCCATATTACACGCAGCTGAGGTTGCTATTCCCAATACTTCTACAGTTCATGCGAAGCATAGAGCACATTGGTGGACGCCGGATTGCCGACAAGCATTAAGAAAACGCAATAGGAGATACAGGATTTTTGATAGTCAGCCCACTGAGGAAAATTTTATTGCATACAAACAGGCACGGGTTGAGGCAAGGAGAATAATAAGAAGGGCTAAACGTGACTCCTGGCGGTCCTTTGTGTCCACGGTGACTCGTACAACACCATTACATAAAGTCTGGTCCAACATAAGATTATTAAATAATAAACGCCCATACTTCCCTGTCACCATCTTGCAGGTGAATAACACCACCTATGACGAGCCCGTGGACGTTGCTAACATCCTCGCCAGGAGTTTTCTCATGTAAGTAGCTCAGCCAATTATGACCCGTGTTTCCAACATAATAAAGCGCATGGCTGAGCTACAGATATTAGACTTTGCCACAGAAGACGTAGACTCCCCGTACAACCAAGAGTTTACGCTAGATGAACTGCTCCTTGCCCTTAAATCCAGTAAAGACACCAGCCCTGGGCCAGACACCATCACGTACGGTATGATCCAGCATCTTAATCAGGACAACCTGATTAAGATGTTAACGATCTACAATGAGATTTGGGCATCTTGAACGTTCCCAAACTCATGGCACTTTGCGCACGTCATACCGATACCCAAAGAGGCTGGTCGTCTTATGAATCCCACTTCATTTCGTCCTATTGTGTTGACTAATTGTCTATGTAAGGTCATGGAACGTATGGTTAACAATAGGCTTCTTTTTGTTTTAGAGTCGAAGAATTTGTTAAATGATCAACAATGTGGCTTCCGTAAATACAGAAGTTCACTAGATCATTTAATGAATTTGGAGCATTGTATTGCAGAGGCATTTGCCAATAAAAAATTCATGATAGGGGTGTTCTTGGACACCCATGAAGCCTATGACATGACCTGGCGACACGGTATACTAATGAAGCTCTATGCTTATGGTTTAAGAGGAAATTTGCCTGTTTTTATTTCAAATTTCTTAAGGGACAGAACTTTCTCTGTCAAATTGCCCCGTAACGTAACATCGGATATATTTATCCAGGAAAATGGGGTGCCACAGGGAAGTGTGCTTAGTCCTACTTTATTTAGTATTATGATCAATGATATTCTCTCATCAGCTCCCATCCCGAGGAATCTTAAATACTCACTCTACACTGACGATTGTGCAATATGACACTCTTCCTGTAATGCACAATTTTCGGCTGGGCGGATTCAAGCAGCCCTCGACTCCGTCCACCAATGGGCCTTGCAGTGGGGATTTAAGTTTTCCGTCCATAAGTGTGCCGCTATAGTCTTCACTAATCGTAACGTACCTAATTTGTGCTTAACTTTGGATAATCAGGCGGTACCTTTTCAAAATTCTGTAAAATTTTTAGGAATACATTTTGATCGAAGAATGAATTTTAAACTTGCATGTTAATACTTTGCTTGCTCGTTGTGATAAACCGTTAAATGTCCTGAAGTACCTAGCGGGTACTACCTGGGGTGCCGACAGAAAATCTTTATTAATGGTGTATAAGTCCCTTATTCGATCAAAGCTAGACTATGGCGCACAGGTGTATGGTTTGGCATCCGATGCCACGCTGAAAGGATTGGATGTGCTACAGAATAAATGTTTGCGAATGTGTCTTGGAGCCGTCCGGTGCACCCGTGTGGCTCGTATGGAAGTGGAGGCGAATGTGCCTCCCCTCCGTATTCGCTGTGACCACCTGGCCTTGTCATATAGTGTAAGGACATTTAGGAAAAGTAATATCTGCAATGTGGCCTGTACCCCCTGCATCAATACCACCACCTTCTGTGGGGGGGGGTGCGTCGTGAACCACTTGCCATTCGCCTCCACTTACTGACTCAGGAGCTTGGTGTGGACCCCAGTGACTGTGACAAGTTGGTGTTAAAAAATATAGCGCCTTGGGAGCCACCTGCCTTTACTGTTGATGTTACATGGCTCCCAGCACCAAAGGCCAAGGCGCCGGAGGCGAGGTCCACCACTTGTTTCGCAGCATTATCATTCGTCACTTGGGGTCCCACCACTTGTACACCGACGGCTCCAAATCGAGTGAATGTGTGGGTGCAAGTGTGTGGTCGACTGAATGTGCCCTCAGGTATCGGTTGCCGACTCATACATGTGTTTACCTCCGAACTTTTCGCCATTGACAAAGCCATAGACTATGCTCTCAATTCTAGGCATGACTCATTTGTCATATTTTCAGATTCAAAATCAGCCCTTCAGGCAATTGCATCTTGTACTACGGACTCTCACGAGATCCAGGGCCGCATCGTTAATAAGTTGCATTCATGCAACAAGTCATTCACGCTGATCTGGGTGCCTGGTCATTGTCGTATCTACGGTTATGAGCAGGCTGACTTACTTGCAAAGTCGGCTGCAGAGCTCGAGGAGACTTGGGACGTTCCTCGTGATCCACGGTCGAGTCTCTCTCTCGGAAAGATATCAATAAATCTTCTGTGGCAAGGTCAGTGGACCAGACTAAATAATCCAACCTGTAAGCCGTACCTGGGCGACTGGGACACCGCCAACTGCCCCAGTCGCCTGGAAGAAAAAGTGTTTGCACGATTACGGCTTAATGCCACCGTTTTAACACATATGAAACCTTATATGGAAAGACGCTTCCCACCGCACTGTGACATCTGTGATGCGGTGTTATCTATCAGTCATATCATCCTGCGCTGTCGGCGATTTATTCGTGAACGTGCTCCACTTATAAATTACTGCGGCGCAGCAGACGTTCCCTTCACCCTTTCCACCATCCTGGGTGATGGGGACATTGTTATGACTGATAAATTGATGGCTTTCTTGCGAGAGACCGGACTGATCAGAGTGATGTGACTTTTTTACTGTGTGGTTATGGTTTTTATGAACAGTAAATATGTATATATTGTAATATTAATTAGGGTTGACAGTTGACATATTTGAAATAGTTCTTCCTCCCACTGATCTATTTCTAATATAGATGTCCCTTACATTAAACCCCGTTCCTCGACTAAAAGTCATCAGCTGATGAGTGCAAGTGTGCAATATAGAAAGGTATTGGGCACTTGCAGTTGATGGTGGTCTGCTGGCCGAGGTTCTTCACTTTTTGTACAAATTATGTAAATACATTATACCATCTTGCTTAAGTTATTCTAATTAGGGCCGACAGCTGACGTATATGGAAATGTTCCTGACTCGTCTGGTTCCCTTGCATATATTGATGTCTCCTATATTAGGTTGTGCCTCGACTGACAGTCACCCAGGTGATGAGTGCAGGTATGTAATGTAGAATGGCATTACATATCTGCAGTCGATGGTGATCTCTTGGTCGAGGCTTTTTTTACCATTAGTGTAGGTCTAGTTATTTGTCTCTTAGCATTAAGTATAGGTTAGCGATTTGTCTCTTAGGTGATTAGTTTTAGGGTCTTTACATTAGGCATTTTAGTTTATAAGTAATATAAGGTTAAAAAATAAAAAAAATAAAAATAAAATTACAAAAAATTAATAAAATAAAAATTATTATATATATATGAAACGTGTGCATGAAAGTGTGTATGTTCATATGCATGGATATATATATATATATATATATATATATATATATATATATATATATATATATATATATATAAATATATATATATGCCGCGGACTGGGAGGCCCTCAGGCAGTACTTCTTTGATTTTCCCTGAAATGATTATTTCTTCCATGGCCGTGAGCCATCCGAGTGTGCCTTGCGTATTACAGAGGTTATTCTCTCGGGCATGTAAGCATACATTCCTTTCTCATATCCCTTGACTAACGCAAGAAAGCCTTGGTTTAATCACGCTTGTTCTAATGCTGTTCGCAACAAGGAGAAGGCCTACAAAAGGTACCGGAGCCAACCCACCCCTGAATCACATCGTCTTTACGTTTCTGCCCGGAATCGTGCTAAGTCTGTTCTTCGCTCTACTAAAAATAATTTCATCCATACTAAATGCTCTCAACTCTCCAACTCGAATTCTTCCCGCTCATTCTGGCACCTGCTGCCAAAAAATACTTTCTAACAACTTTACACTCATCATCCCTTCCCTCCTCTTTTTCTACTCTAATTGATTCTGTAGCTATTTATTCTACTGATAAAGCAGATCTCTTCGCACAGACTTTCTCCTCCAATTCTGCACCTTAGACGATTCCGGTGCTGTTTCCTCCATCACTTCCCCCCCTCTGACTTCCTCATGGCTGACATTAAAATTTCTTCAGTTGATGTATTTTTCTGCCATCACTGGCCTCAGTACTAACAAGGCATCATGGGCCACTGATGGGGTCCCCTCCTGTTTTCTCCCACAGAACTGTTGCTTCTGTGCTTACACCACTGCCTAGGCAAACTCTTTTCGCCTTTGTCTGTCAACTTGTACTCTTCCCCTTCTTTAAGCTGGAAGTTTGCTCTCATTCAACCAGTTCCAAAGAAGGGTGACCACTCCCAACCCTCCAACTATCGTCCAATTGCTTTAACGTCCTGTATTTCAAAAGTTTTCGAGTCCAATTCTTAATAGAAAAATTTTAAGGCAATCTTTTCCTATCTGGCAACCTTCTTTCTCCGATCGATCAGTATGGGTTCCGTCAGGGACGCTCCACTGGCGATCTTCTCACCTAACCTTTCTTCAGACTCCTGGTCATCCTCCTTTCGGGACTTTGGCGAAAGCTTTGCCATTGCACTCCTGACATCTCAAAAGGGCTTTCGATCGAGTCTGGCATCAAATCTTTAATTTCCAAACTGCCCTCCTCACAGTTTCTAATCCTTTTCTATCTGTGCAACCTTCATCGCTAGTTTCCTTTTCTGAGTCGTTCTGTAGCCGTTGCTGGAGACGGCCATCGTTCTTCTCCTAGATCTATCAACAGTTGGTGTTCCTCAGGGCTCTGTCCTATCACCTTAACTCTCTTCCTTTTATTCATCAATGATCTTCTAAGCTGTACATCTAACCCTATCCACTCATACGCTGATGACTCCACCCTTCACCTTTCCATTCGGTTCCCGCAACGCCCATCTCAACAGTTACTTCCAACAAACAAGGGATGAGGACTATGGCACACCTGTGTCTGAGGCTTTGAAAGCTCGTATCTCTGACTAAGGGCTAAATAATATGGTTTGTCTTTAATGCATCTAAGACTCAGTTCTTACACCTATCAACCCGACAAAATTTTCCACAGGTATACCCACTAATGTTTAATAATATTCAGCTTAATCACTGCATCATCACACTTGAACATGGTTTGGGGGTTTCATTTACTCGGGACTTATCTTGGAAAAATCATATTACATCTCTTGTAAAATCTGCTCTTCAAGTTAGATTGGGTGTGCTAAGCCGACTCAGCTCTTTCTTTACCCCTGCACAGTTGTTGACTCTATACAGTGGTTTTTATCCGCCCCTGTGTAATGAGTGCTACAACTCTCATGTGTGGGGAAGCTCCCCACATACAGCTTGTAGCACTTCCTCAATAGGGTGGAGTCAAAGGCTTTTTCGTCTCATTAACTCTCCTCCTCTTACTGACTCCCTTCAACCTCTGTCTCTTCGCTGCTCTGTTGCATCTTTATCTCTTTCTCTATCGCTACTTTAATGGTCACTGCTCCTCTGAACCGTCTGCTTGCATTCCTCCATCACCCTCTACCGACGGGCGCTTGTAGCACCCCGTCTGGCCAGCAAACTCTCATCCCTTTTCTGTCCAACTCTCACCAATGCAAGAGTTAACTGTTACTCCCAGTCTTTCATTTATGCAACAGGTCAGCTCTGGAACTGTCTCCCTCTCTCTGTATTTTCCATACTTCCTATGATCTCCAGTCTTTCAAACGCAGTGTGTCCAGGCATCCTCCAAAATGATCGGATCTTGAATTTGGCTCTCTATTGTATTTTGTTTTTCTCTTGGAGGAACTGTTCACATGCGGGCTCATGGCCTTTGGTTCCCTTCTTCACTCGCATTAAAAAGAATATATATATATGTGTAAAAATATGTATATTCACATGTATATATTTTGCCTTAATGACCAGGGGCTCCGGCCTCTAAATGGTCGATAGAGCAAAAAAAAAAAAAAAAACCAATTCAATTCACTGCACGAGATGACATGACTAGACTTTATAGCGGAGTCTCTATTAACGGCAGAGCTACGACCGCATCCCTTGGCTCACACGACCTCCTCTACACAGTTGCTCTGTTTTTAGCTGGTAAAATTGTTGTAAGTTGCTGAATTTTATTTCATAATGACCTGCTCTGTTCCCTGTTATTTTATTCTTGTGGGAGATGAGAAAGAAATTATATATTGGTTTTATTTTCTATTTTTGTGTGTTTTTATTTTTGTTTTAGGTCTGAAGATGGTTTGTGTTAAAAAACCGAAACGTCATAATAATAAATCATGTACCCATCATCCACTCTGGTTTTGCTGGCCATCATTAGATTCCGCTTCCCACAGTTAATGAAAGTTATCGCTAAGATATATATATATATATATATATATATATATATATATATATATATATATATATATATATATATATATATATATAGAGAGAGAGAGAGAGAGAGAGAGAGAGAGAGAGAGAGAGAGACATGTATCATCATCATTATTGTCAGGATTTCTTTCCACCCTAGGGCAGGGGAAGGAGTAACAACATCCAGACAACCTACGTTTGCCTGTAGTTCAATGGGCCACGCTTCCCATTCACTCAACATTCTAGCCAACGGAATCCTACAGCTCCCATGAGACGGGGAAGAAAAAAAAAAAATCACCACGTTCTGTAGCTTCACTATATACCTATCTGACAGGCCAAGTCAATCCGAACAGCTGTCACTTTTTAAAAAGGGGTGCAAAATCACTGTTTATGCACTTCTCCACACAAAATTCATCCAACCAGCCTCGGTCTCTTGTGAGTCTCTTATCTACACACACTCATCCACTATATCCCTCCACCTTCTACCTCGCCTCCTCCCTCCTTCAGAATTCAGCTCAGATATACCATTTTCACGACTCTACTGTCATCCATTCTCACCATATGACCAAACCTCAGTACACTTTCTTCGATTCTGGTTGATCCAGACTTCCTCACTCACCGCATCTTTCACGAATCACGTTATTCCATATCCTATCCACTCCTCTGTACTCCACACATACATTCCTCCAGGAGGTCCCATCTCCTCTCTGCTCTTACTCCTGACTTTTCAGTTTCATGTCATATCATTTGTCTCACATCCGTATTTTTAAGGTTGATATTGACACTCAACTTCATGTGAAAGGCACTCGCTTGCAGCTGCAACACCTCAAGCAGTACTCTGTTTTTTATCAAGGCCAGCATAGCACCAGCTTCCAACTTACCATTCCCTAGTGTCACTCTACTGTCCACTTCTTTTTGCACATTTTCCTTTCTTTTTCCATCTCATCATACCCAAGTATTTACAATTCTCTCACCAATTCCAGTCTGTCTCTGTTCACTGTAACATCACAGTTGGAGTCACCTTCTCTTTCTCAATAACCATCCGTTTACTCCCTCTCTACATGTACTGATCAAGGCACGACAGCTCTACAGACATCTTACAATAGTCTGCACTAGGAGTACCAATGCTCTTTTCCAGTATCTGCAAGTAGCACTGCATCATAAGGATTACAGTAAGTTTGAGATAGTCTTCCATCCATCACCATTCATTGCCAACGCCATCCCTCTCTCTATTACTCGTGTTTTTACTTCTCTCATCACCCCACCCATATTTATATTGAACAACATCACACAACGTTGACACACTCCTGTACATTGATCGTGAACCACTCACTTTGATGCTTACATTTACCACTTACTACATGCTCTCCCACACGACCATCATAGTAATCTCTTGACGGCACCAAGCAGCTTACCATCTACAATGTACATGGGCAACACCTTCCACAAACTTTTTCTGTCCCAGTTTGTCGTCAGAAATATATATATATATATATATATATATATATATATATATATGTGTGTGTGTGTGTGTGTGTGTGTGTGTGTGTGTGTGTGTGTTCTTTTCCACTGCATTTTATATAGCTTCTTTCCACCTTTCTCTCCTTTCTGCCATATGTATAGTCGAAGAGCCGTTTCTCAGATATAATGACAGAAAAAAGGTTCTTTGAAGTAATAACTGAGAATACTCTGAAATTTTCACTTGATTTAATGTTCCCAGCCTAGATGATTATTCCCTCTACTGGAGGAATGTTTGTTATCATTTTGCGTCAGTCTTTCTCTTTGACTCTCTCAGTAACATTATCTTTAGTAATTCATTCTTGCTGCTGTCCAACGTTATAATTCTGCTTAGGACTTGTTTTTTCCAACCGTAATGGGTAGACACCAGCAGAATCATTTTAATCCTTTCAGTACTACACATGCTATCCAGGCTGAATAAAATCGTCCGGTGGCTGACTGATTTAAATAGAAAAAGAACGGCTTCGAGGCTGTCGGAGATTAAATTTCCCATGTTTTATTAATTTGGTTTGTATTTATAATTTTGTATTGCACTTCTTCCCCTCCTTCCATTCTTCTTTGGCCTTGCATATTTTTTTTTCTAATCACCGTCTTTATTTCTTTCAGCCATTTTCTTGCTCCCTTTCGCTTCTCCCTTCTACCATCATCTTAGGCGTCACATCAATTTATTTTTTGAGGGAGGAAACCTTGCCAAGACGGCCATCCGCCACCCTTCAATAATCGGTCCAGGGCTGGCAAGGGAATGAGTGCAGGATAAAGGGATGCAGAAGGAGAGGAGGTGAGAGATAAGATGATCTTTCAATAATCAGTCTAGGTTCGGCAGATGGAAAAATGAGTCAGAAGGAAAAGGAATGAGGAGAGAAATGGAAGAAACGATGGAAATATAAGAAAGAGAGATGAGACAGCTACGTAACTAAAAAAGAATATGAGCGAAGAACAAGAATACCCTCATCATCACTTCAATAGCAGAGTTGAGGGCTGGCAAAAGGAGTACCTGGGTCAAAAGGAAGGATTGAGAGGTAGCCAGGGAGAGAAATCCGCCACTTCTATACGGTGGAGTCTTTTCTATATTGATATTTTAATGCAACTGAAGAAGCGCCTGGTGGTCTAGTGATTATAACACCCCAGTCGGAGTGACAACCAGAAAGCGTAAGTTTGATCGCCAAGGTGCAATGACTGGAGGATTTTCGATCATTTAATGTCATCATGGGAGGTAGGCATGCTCATCGGAAGCCTTAGATGATGGACTATGATTGACTCTCCTGGGACCCTTGCATCTCCTATGAGAGTCATATAACATTGGCATGCTGGTATTACCGGATTAAAAGCTACCTGATATTTTGTTCAGCTTAGGTAATCCACTTAGTAATGAGGGCACTTTGGAGCTGCTGATTGGGAGACCCTCGAACGTACTGTCTTTGATTTTCCCTGCAACGATTGCTGCGTCCCATGGTCAAGAGCCATCTGAGTTGTGCCATGTTGTGTGCATTAGGAGGTTTTCTCTCTGGCATGGAAGCATGTACATTCCTTCTCTCATATCCTCTGGCCTGAATGCAAAAAGAAAACACGAGTTAATCACGCATATTCTAAAGCTGTCCAGAACAAGGAGAAGGCCTACAAAAGCTGCGGAGCCATACCCACCCCAGAATCTCATCTTTTTTTATGTTTTAAGCCCTGGAGATCGTGCTAAGCCTGTTTCTTCGCTCTGCTTAAAATAATTTTATCGACACTAAATGCTCTGAACTCTCCCAACTCAAGAGATTCTTCCCTGCTCATTCTGGCACCTTGCCAAAAACGCTTTCTAACAACTTTACCTCATCATCCTTCCCCTTCATGATTTTACACTGATGGCGCTGTAGCTATTTACCTTCTCACTGAATCAATAAAGCAGATCTCTTCGCTCGAGACGTTTCTCCTCCAATTCCACCCTAAACTACTACTGGTGCTGATCCCCTACCAGTATTGTGCCCTGTCTTCCATAATATTATTCCTACCGAAATAGTTATAGAATATCCTTCCTTGTCATTACTTTTTTCGTTGAGTACTTTATATTTTTGGTATACAATAACAGTTCCTGCAACACTTTCCATTCCAACAGCACAGTGGGAAGTGTTGGTAAAGCATTTACCCTCTCACGTCTATACCTATCCTCCACAGTTAAGAGCTTTCCTCAGATCAAAAGTGATTTACCTGTACTTGGAGACTCTAAGGTCTTTAATCGTGTGAGGAAAATATGATCTTTCATTCTCTCCATCTCCCGTTCATAGTATTCAGGCTTTTGATAGACTTTTTCAAACCAGACAGGAGGATATTGCATTCAAATCCACCTTCGCTGATGTTACTATATAACAAATTTCAGGGTCAAGAAGAAAAACATAGTTCAGTCCATGTTTTTATTGTCCCAGTTCAAAGAGGTGCTGATTCCCGGAATATGACTGTACTTTATTACTGTCTTCAAGCTCATCTCAGTTTTGTTGTGGCTGGCTTTGTAAAACCTTCATGGCGCAAATGAGGTGAAATATGAGAAAAATAAAGAGAACATTATACAATTATTGTCTTTTTCATCTGGAAGATGATGTATAAACTCTACAGTATCAAGGCAACTAAAACCATTGAACATTGAACAATCAATCAGGAATGAGGATGTGTGTACATTCTATTGAGAATCTTTTCTTTTTCGTTTTTTTCCCCCATTTGTTTTTCCTTCCTCCATTCTGTTAGTAAAAAAAAAAAGTGCCATACCTCTGGTTGGTCACGCATCAGGTTCCAGCAGAAATCTGGCTAACATAGCTGGGTCCAGTTTCCTTTGCCCACATGCTGCTCTCCACACATTCCTACTGTCTTGATGGATCCTTTCTCCCATGTTCATCACCGAAACAGCCCCCAGCATTTCTGGGTAAAAAGGAAAGATGCGAATGCAAGAAAAATTTGATTTTAGTGAGGTGTTTACAACCTACTGTAGACGTTGGTAACATTATATAAGTTCATCCTACTGAAAACATCATGATGGTCCTGTCTATGTTTTCCGAGAAGACCACTGCACACTCTGCCAGATGCACACCAAGCTGCTAACTCAGTTCATCCATCATTGCTTGAAAATCATTTGCAAATAGGAGCGGACGAATTTGAGTAGCTTGTACTGACAAATATGCCTTCTTTCACCTTGGCATCACTTGTTTTGGTAAATTTGCCGTTGAGGTACCAGGAATGCTGGGTTATCTTGCTTCGACGCTTTGACAACTGTTTCATTAAAGCCCAGTTGTGGATGAGGTGGTGACAAAATGATCATCTTCTTCAGTAGTGGTTCATTTAATAACACTATGGAATCCTTGTGTCAATGTGAATCTCACATTGGCCATTCCGACCGGGTGTAGTGTTCTAATCTTGCTTGGCTGTCCCACTTACGCAGAAAACACTTTTAGCTACTTGGCTAAGGCCAGTTTGCAATCCATTAAGAATGGCAACAGCTTTCAAATCTCCACAAACTAAATAATTATATGTTGCTCATTGTAATTTATGCGATCTAGAGCGAAAGAGCTTCACGTGCCTCTACCAAAATAACTGAGTGTTCAACTGGAATAGAAGGTATGGTGTTTCCTATGTGTAGCAGAACAACTTTAATACTATAGAGAGATCAATCAATAAACAACCTCCTGCGATTGGGTTCATTGTTCAATTCAAGGACATCGCCTGATATTCCGGATGGAGGCTGAGAGGACGGGTATATCAATGGAATGTCCAACAGGGCGAATAGCAGACCATGAATCTTGGTAAAAAATCTTACCCTTCCGGTTATGACCTGTAAAAAAAGATAGGCATGAGCATTAGAACATATTTTTGAATCAGACACTTTAAAGAATTAATTTAGCAAATTGATGTCTTTTTTGGCGAAATTGTAACTGCTTGAGTGGTTGAAAGGAGGAAATAATCTTACCTGTGATATCTGTTAAGCAGAAATTGCAGGCCGTTGAATGGTCCATTGACTCTCTCCAAACAGACCAGGACCAGTGCCACTGACCCATGCTGAAGTGTACTAACGCATCTAAACAGCATATATGAGGAGCTCATCACTTGTCTTGATCGCCAACTCTGCAACCAAATTACATTTGGTATAGTTTCTTCACGTCAGAAGCCAGTCTCCTTTTAGCAATGTTTCAGTGTCAACGAACCACAGAAGTAACAAAAACTGTCTGGAGAAATGTCACATTTCCTAGGAATTGTTGCTTCAGCACAATTAATAATGCCTGCAAAGAGAGAAATATTATGTAGAATATTTGAGTTGACTTGCTAATTATGTTAAATAGTATACACACGAATAAGAAATTGAAATGATCCATCTTACATAGACTTGTTAATACTTTAAAACTATTACACTGAATAAACCTTATCAGATACGATTACATAAAATTGGTGGGTCACACAGTAAAATGAGTGTGATTTTTAGAGATCCACGCATGAAATTACCCCCGAAAATGCTATTCTCATTTATATATATATTTAGTGTTAGCTGCTCTTCTTAACTAGGATAAAATCTCCGATAGCAACAACAACTAAAATGTAAAATATGCCTGCGAGTTCCCAGCTTTAATACCTTTAAAATATTAAACTTTTAAAACTTGCTGTTGATATTGTCGGTTTGTCATCATATGACAGAAGTAGGCCACTCACAATTCAACAAATCGTGCCTGCATGAAGTTCAATTAGACCTGAGTATGAGGAAGGAATGAGTCATTCTTTACCACTTGTCAAATCAGCCCTCCACCCCGACAACATTTGACCATCAACTGAGTTGAAAGGTGTTATAGAGTTTTGTCAGTCAGAAATTGATTGCACCTCCAGCCGATTTTTTTTTTTTTTTTTTTCAGCATACGCATAGTCCTATGTGATGAAGATCTCAGTGGCGATTACATACTTAATCCCACCAGTACGAAAAGAGACTCATAAGCCTAATAGACTGTTTGGTTTTGGTTATAGCAACAATATGCTGAAAAAAGGTGTTGCCGTACAGAGAAGTTAGCCCCATGAATTTAGTGACGAATTTCTTATTCTATTTTTGCAATCTTCATAAGAATAAGCAGGGCAGTCCACAGTTAACGCTTCTCTTGTACGGGCGATTTCTTGTGTTGTGAAGGCGGCTCAGTCAAGGCTGCCTATTATCTCATCTGAAGCAATAATTCAGTTCCATTTCCCACTGCCACACTAATGCCCGCACCAAAGCACTGAACCGTTCCTACTACACACATTACCTGATGAGGTTTTACTGTAACGCTATTTATGGGCCACTCTGTGATGTCTTTGTATCGATTAATAGGACTAATGAGATTTCATATAGCTTTCAGCATTCCTTTCAGTACATTAGATCTGTCCTTCATCGAGTGCAACTATTAGTCATTTGACTCAATGGGCTAATAATCGAGAAGAATTTAGAAAAGTGAAACAGAAAAACAACTTGAGAAGAAAGAGGGAGAAGACAGCATACGAAGTTAATTT